>NC_057798.1:15255598-15258906 GCF_018294505.1 Triticum aestivum
GCTGCTTCCCGTGCCCCAGTCTGAAGGTGCCATCCCATGCCTACACCAACCGCGCAAGGTGTGAGATAGCGCTTCGCCCTGTCGCGCCTTCAAGAGGTGGCGAGGGAGGAGAAGTAGGGGAGTGGCCGGCGGTTAGGCCTCTTGCTGGTCACTCGTAGTAGCGATGTGGGAGGAAGGGTTTTTCTTCTCTTCATTTAATGAAAGACAAGGATAAAAATACACTTACAACCGTCTATAGTTTTAGCGTAGGAGTTGCCTGTGGAAGTTAATTATTCTTTTTTTTGCACGGATCTTACTGATCGTATTAATTAACAAGTGAAAAGATTGCACGGATCATATTGATCTTATTAATTTATAGGAGAAAAGAGCGATGTTGCACGCATGTACTAGACGAAAATAAAATTTACTGTTTAGAACGAATTAAACAATGGAAGCTAACCAACAAGAAGCTAAAAATCTACTCCCCCTTTCGGTTTATAGGGCGCAATTCAAACATCTCACTGACCACGGTAGATTGTGAGTGGGGAATAATTTTTGTAGTTTGCAAAAATTCTCAATTAATTGGCTTGTTTTCCAGAAGAAATTGTGTTTACCAATGAATTAATTGTAATGCATGCATGTGTAACCAATAAATGACCAAGAGATTTTACATGCATTGGTGACTTTTTTGTAATCCTTATATGCAACGATTTCTTGCACCTTAAAATTTAGAACATATGGATGCATGAGAGCAATGAAATTGAGACCTATAGAATGGAAAACAAAATTTTCAATAAGATCCCAATAAACCGAAATGGAGGAAGTATACAGTAAAGACTTTATTAGTAGCTAAGCCTTTCACACACTTAACACCTCATCAATGCACCTGCACACTGCAAGAGGCCTTACTCGTGATTTTAGTTCAATGCATACCGGCCATAACCACCGATATCCAAGCATGTGTAAATTCCGACCGACAAATTAAGAACAGTAAAACTGCACCTAATCCCTGCAATCTCAGGAATTAGGCGTTTTTGGCCGTTCAATTTCGTTGGTTAAACGTTATTGATCGTCAGATCTAAAGTAAACACGATGTTGCCGCGAAGTGGGCCTGAAGTCGCTAGGGCCAGTTTTTCATACTCCGCCCAAGGCAGCGAAGTCCGCTTAACGTTGTAGAAAATAAAAACCAGCGAACGAGCACCGAGACTCCTCGCTGCTCACGCTGCCCATTCCTCTCCCCACCGCCGCACACCGATGTCCCTTGGCCGTCTCGTGGCAGACCCCCGCCACCGCCGACTGGATCCCTGCCGCCTCGGCCGTATTCCCGACATTTCGCCTGGATCCCGCCGCGTCCAGGCCATCCACCGTCCCGTCGTCAACGCCTTCACTCACCAAGCGCCTCCCCATCCCTCCTCTGCATTCTTGGTGGCGCAAGCCGGCCCCTCGAACTTCGGTTCTGGCTCTCTTCGAACGGATCGGATACATGTGCGGTGGTTCACGCGTGAGCGATCTTAAACTATGTCACCTTTTTGAAATGGAATCCAGCAACTAGACTGCAAGAATCAAGCAGCAGCTCACCTCCATAGCCTACAGTGGCGGCAAAGTCCGTATGCTCATCCCAACCCCTATGTTTTCTCTGCATTTTATTTATACCTGCAGCACCTACCAGTTATGTCTGATGCTGAACTTTGGAGACTGAAATACACTGAACTCAGGACAAGTGCTACTTTCTATTCATGGATCTGTCGTGATTGATTCCATCCCCCTGGATGTGCTTTGGCAAAGAGTTTTAGATAATACATTAATTACACTTCTTCTTCGGTACAACCCCCCTAAACACAACAACGGCTGAGATCGTTCCGTACCCCTTCATAAAAAGGGTAGGATCGTCCCAGCACATAAAAAGCCGCCGCCCGCGCGACGGGGCTGTACCCGCCCGCGCGACGGGGCTGTACCCGCGCGACGGGGCTCTACGCCGAGTACCCGTAGACGCGTCCGTCCGCGTACGTAGTACGACGACCCTAGAAAAAAAAATGACGCGACGCGTACGTACGACGACGACCCTAGAAAAAAAAACGACGAGCGACGTACTCGTGGCGACGCGGTGTCGGCTGGACGAAAAAAATTAAAATAAGACGACACGACGTGTGGGGACGCCGACGCGACGTGTGTGGACGGGGCGGTTGCCTGTCGTCTCAGCGTCGGTCAAAGACGGTTCCCGACGCGGCGGCCGGCCCGATGCGCCATTAATGCCGCTGTTACGCCGGGGCGTCGGTCACCTACTGGACGGCGCCCCCACCCACCGACGCCTGGCTTTAAAACACCGCCCCCGTCGCCCGTCTGCCTCCCGCACTCGACCGCTCACCCCACCCACCGACGCGCCTCGACCGCTCACCCCACCCACCGACGCACTTCCACCGCCGACGAGCTCCCATTCCCGGCGGCCTCCATGGCGTCCGACGGCGGCGGCGGCGGCAGCTCGTGGCCGACGAGCCTGGACACGCCGGAGATGGACGAGCTCATCCGTCTCGGGCTGATGGTGTCGTCGGGCTGCCGTCTGCCGCTCGTGTTCCACATCACCGCCGACGGGTACCCGACGAGGGGGCCCGGCGCGACGACGGCCGGCCGGTGGAACATCGTCGGCCGCACGAGGTTTTGGAAGGGCAAAGATTTCTGGTCCGTCGTCGCGCAGGCCCGTCGGGAGATGCGGAGCGGCGGCTCGTCGTCGGGCCCGGGCGGCTCGTCGTCCGCCCCGCGCCGGCCCCGCCGTCCCCCTCCGGCAGCCGCGCGGTCTCCGAGCTCATCCCACCGTCCCCCTCCGGCAGCCGCGCCGTCTGCGAGCTTGTCCCGCCGTCTGGTTCCCGCCATCGCCCGGCCCGCCTCCCCTCCCGTCGTCGAGATCCCGCCGGAGCAGTTTGCACTGCGCGAGGACGGCGACCCCGGCGACTGCCCCGGCTACCTCATCGCACTGCGGGTGTCGCATGCAGAAGCGGTGGCCGCTGCGGCGGCCGCGGAGCGAGAGAGGCCGGAATGCACCCAACTTTCGGCGGCGTGTGTGGGGACCCGCCCGGGGACCGCACGCCAGAGATGAACGAAAACGGACTACGAACGCAAGTTGCGTCACGTGCGGGCAGTGTTTTAGGGGTTTTCAGTGCGAAAATCATAGAAAATCCGTACAGCGTCGGAACGCGACAAATTTTGGCGTGCACGGCCTGCATGGTCACTGTTGCCCGTGGAAAAAAAATGATCGACTTTGGCGGATGCGACCGGGAGAAGTACGACCGAGGGTCCCCTCCGCCCATACCGAAACCACCTGGTTGCACAGCAAG
>NC_057798.1:15259006-15262702 GCF_018294505.1 Triticum aestivum
AGAAAATTCGTACAACGTCGGAACGCGACAAATTTTGGCGTGCGCGGCCTGCATGGTCACTGTTGCCCGTGGAAAAAAAATGATCGACTTTGGCGGATGCGACCGGGAGAAGTACGACCGAGGGTCCCCTCCGCCCATACCGAAACCACCTGGTTGCATAGCAAGTGCGAGTTCGGTTTGCCGGAATGCGCCCAACTTTTGGCGTTGCGTGTGGGGACCCGCCCTGGGACCGCACGCCAGAGATGAACGAAAACAGACTACGAACGCAAGTTGCGTCTGTTGGGGAACGTAGCAGAAATTCAAAATTTTCCTACGCGTCACCAAGATCTATCTATGGAGAAACCAGCTACGAGTAGAAGGAGGAGTGCATCTACATACCCTTGTAGATCGCTAAGCGGAAGCGTTCAAGTGAACGGGGTTGATGGAGTCGTACTCGTCGTGATTCAAATCACCGATGATCAAGTGCCGAACGGACGGCACCTCCGCGTTCAACACACGTACAGCCCGGTGACGTCTCCCACGCCTTGATCCAGCAAGGAGAGAGGGAGAGGTTGAGGAAGACTCCATCCAACAGCAGCACAACGGCGTGGTGATGATGGAGGAGCGTGGCAATCCTGCAGGGCTTCGCCAAGCACCTACGGGAGAGGAGGAGGTGTCACGGGAGGGAGGGAGGCGCCAAGGGCTCAGGTATGGATGCCCTCCCTTCCCTCCACTATATATAGGGGCAGGGGAGAGGGGGGAGGCGCAGCCTTGCCCCCTACTCCAAGAAAGGGGTGCGGCCAAGAGGGGGGGAGGAGTCCATCCTCCCCAAGGCACCTCGGAGGTTCCTTCCCCCTCGAGGACTCTTCCCTCTAGGGTTCCCTAGGCGCATGGGCTTCTTGGGGCTGGTGCCCTTGGCCCATGTAGGCCAAGGCGCACCCCCTACAGCCCATGTGGCCCCCCGGGGCAGGTGGCCCCACCCGGTGGGCCCCCGGGACCCTTCCGGTGGTCCCGGTACAATACCGATGACCCCGAAACTTGTCCCGATGGCCGAAACAGGACTTCCTATATATAAATCTTTACCTCCGGACCATTCCGGAACTCCTCGTGACGTCCGGGATCTCATCCGGGACTCCGAACAACATTCGGTAACCACATACAAGCTTCCTTTATAACCCTAGCGTCATCGAACCTTAAGTGTGTAGACCTTACGGGTTCGGGAGACATGCAGACATGACCGAGACGTTCTCCGGTCAATCACCAACAGCGGGATCTGGATACCCATGTTGGCTCCCACATGTTCCACGATGATCTCATCGGATGAACCACGATGTCAAGGACTCAATCGATCCCGTATTCAATTCCCTTTGTCTAGCGGTATTTTACTTGCCCGAGATTCGATCGTCGGTATACCGATACCTTGTTCAATCTCGTTACCGGCAAGTCTCTTTACTCGTTCCGTAACACATCATCCCGTGATCAACTCCTTGGTCACATTGCGCATATGATGATGTCCTACCGAGTGGGCCCAGAGATACCTCTCCGTTTACACGGAGTGACAAATCCCAGTCTCGATCCGCATAAAACAATAGTTACTTTCGGAGATACCTGTAGTGCACCTTTATAGTCACCCAGTTACGTTGTGACGTTTGATACACCCAAAGCACTCCTACGGTATCCAGGAGTTACACGATCTCATGGTCAAAGGAAGAGATACTTGACATTGGCAAAGCTCTAGCAAACGAACTACACGATCTTTGTGCTATGCTTAGGATTGGGTCTTGTCCATCACATCATTCTCCTAATGATGTGATCCCGTTATCAACGACATCCAATGTCCATAGCCAGGAAACCATGACTATCTGTTGATCACAACGAGCTAGTCAACTAGAGGCTCACTAGGGACATATTGTGGTCTATGTATTCACACATGTATTACGATTTCCGGATAATACAGTTATAGCATGAATAAAAGACAATTATCATGAACAATGAAATATAATAATACTTTTATTATTGCCTCTAGGGCATATTTCCAACAGTCTCCCACTTGCACTAGAGTCACCAATCTAGTTACATTGTGATGAATCGAACACCCATAGAGTTCTGGTGTTGATCATGTTTTGCTCGCGAGAGAGGTTTAGTCAATGGATCTGCGACATTCAGATCCGTATGTACTTTGCAAATTTCTATGTCTCCATCTTGAACATTTTCACGGATGGAGTTGAAACGACGCTTGATGTGCCTGGTCTTCTTGTGAAACCTGGGCTCCTTGGCAAGGGCAATAGCTCCAGTGTTGTCACAGAAGAGTTTGATTGGCCCCGACGCATTGGGTATGACTCCTAGGTCGGTGATGAACTCCTTCACCCAAATCGCTTCATGCGCTGCCTCTGAGGCTGCCATGTACTCCGCTTCACACGTAGATCCCGCCACGACGCTCTGCTTGCAGCTGCACCAGCTTACTGCTCCACCATTCAACATATACACGTATCCGGTTTGTGACTTAGAGTCATCCAGATCTGAGTCGAAGCTAGCGTCGACGTAACCCTTTACGACGAGCTCTTCGTCTCCTCCATAAACGAGAAACATGTCCTTTGTCCTTTTTAGGTACTTCAGGATATTCTTGACCGCTGTCCAGTGTTCCTTGCCGGGATTACTTTGGTATCTTGCTACCAAACTTACGGCAAGGTTTACATCGGGTCTGGTACACAGCATGGCATACATAATAGATCCTATGGCTGAAGCATAGGGGATGACACTCATCTCTTCTTTATCTTTTGCCGTGGTCGGTGACTGAGCTGAGCTCAGTCTCATACCTTGTAACATAGGCAAGAACCCCTTCTTGGACCGATCCATTCTGAATCTCTTCAAAATCTTATCAAGGTATGTACTTTGTGAAAGACCTATGAGGCGTCTCGATCTATCTCTATAGATCTTGATGCCTAATATATAAGCAGCTTCTCCAAGGTCCTTCATTGAAAAACACTTATTCAAGTAGGCCTTAATGCTGTCCAGAAATTCTATATTATTTCCCATCAGGAGTATGTCATCTACATATAATATGAGAAATGCTACAGAGCTCCCACTCACTTTCTTGTAAACGCAGGCTTCTCCATAAGTCTGCATAAACCCAAACGCTTTGATCATCTCATCAAAGCGAATTTTCCAACTCCGAGATGCTTGCACCAGTCCATAAATGGATCGCTGGAGCTTGCATACTTTGTTAGTGTTCTGAGGATCGACAAAACCTTCCGGCTGCATCATATACAGTTCTTCCTTAAGATGCCCGTTAAGGAATGCTGTTTTGACGTCCATCTGCCATATCTCATAATCATAGTATGCGGCAATTGCTAACATGATTCGGACGGACTTTAGCTTCGCTACGGGAGAGAATGTCTCGTCGTAGTCAATCCCTTGAACCTGTCGATAACCCTTAGCGACAAGTCGAGCTTTATAGATGGTAACATTACCATCCGCGTCCGTCTTCTTCTTAAAGATCCATTTGTTTTCTATCGCTCGCCGATCATCGGGCAAGTCTGTCAAAGTCCATACTTTGTTTTCATACATGGATTCTATCTCGGATTTCATGGCTTCTAGCCATTTGTTGGAATCCGGGCCCGTCATTGCTTCTTCATAGTTCGAAGGTTCATTGTTGTCTAACAACATGATTTCCAGGACAGGGTTGCCGTACCACTCTGGTGCGGAACGTGTCCTTGT
>NC_057798.1:15262712-15267004 GCF_018294505.1 Triticum aestivum
ACTCAATGAGTTTTATGTTTGATCATGTTGCTTGTGAGAGAGGTTTTAGTCAACGGGTCTGAACCTTTCAGATCCGTGTGTGTTTTACAAATCTCTATGTCATCTCCTAGATGCAGCTAACACGCTCTATTTGGAGCTATTCCAAATAACTGTTCTACTTGGAGCTATTCTAAATTGTTGCCCCATAATACGTATCCGGTATCTCTTCTTAGAGCTATCCAGATAGGTGTTAAGCTTGCATCGACGTAACCTTTACGACGAACTCTTTTACCACCTCCATAATCGAGAAAATTCCTTAGTCCACTAGTTACCAAGGATAACTTTGACCGCTGTCTGTGATCCATTCATGGATCACTCTTGTACCCCTTGACTGACTCATGGCAAGGCACACTTCAGGTGCGGTACTCAGCATGGCATACTGTAGAGCCTATGTCTTAAGCATAGGGGACGACCTTCGTCCTCTCTATTCTGCCGAGGTCGAGCTTTAAGTCTTAACTTCGTACCTTACAACTCAGGCAAGAACTCCTTCTTTGAGTGGTCCATCTTGAACACCTTCAAGATCATGTCAAGGTATGTGCTCATTTGAAAGTATTATTAAGCATTTTGATCTATCCTTATAGATCTTGATGCTCAATGTTCAAGTAGCTTAATCCAGGCTTTCCATTGAAAAACACCTTTCAAATAACCCTATATGCTTTCTAGAAATTCTACATCATTTCTGATCAACATATACTCATCAGAAATTCTATAGTGCTCCCACTCACTTCTTTGGAAATACAAGTTTCTCATAAACTTTGTACAAACCCAAAATCTTTGATCATCTCATCAAAGCGTACATTCCAACTCCGACATGCTTACTCCAGTCCTTAAAAGGATCGCTGGAGCTAGCATACCTTTTAGCATCCTTAGGATCGACAAAAACTTTCTGATTGTATTACATACAACCTTTCCTCACGAAAACCGGTAAGGAAACTCGTTTTGATATCCATTTGCCAGATTTCATAAATACAGCTAATGCTAACATGAATCCGACGGACTTTAAGCATCGCTACGGATGAGAAAATCTCATCGTAGTCAACTCCTTGAACTTGTGAAAAACTTTTCGCCACAAGTCGAGCTTCATGGACGGTGACATTACCATCCACGTCCGTCTTCTTCTTAAAGATCCATTTATCTTAATGGCTTGCCGATCATCGGGCAAGTCCACCAAAGTCCATGGATCCGTTCTCGGATTTTATGGCCTCGAGCCATTTATCGGAATCCGGGCCCACCATCGCTTCTCCATAGCTCGTAGGTTCATTGTTGTCCAGCAACATGACTTCCAAGACAGGATCACCTTACCACTCCGAAGTAGTGCGTGTCCTTGTCGTCCTACGAGGTTCGGTAGTGACTTGATCCGAAGCTTCATGATCACTATCATAAGCTTCCACTTCAATTGGTGTAGGTGCCACAGGAACAACTTCCTGTGCCCTGCCACACACTAGTTGAAGAGACGGTTCAATAACCTCATCAAGTCTCCACCATCCTCCCACTCAACTCTTTCGAGAGAAACCTTTCCTCGAGAAAGGACCCGATTCTAGAAACAATTCATATTGCTTTCGGATCTGAATTAGGAGGTATACCCAACTGTTTTGGGTTTCCTATGAAGATGCATTTTATCCGCTTTGGGTTCGAGCTTAATCCTGAAACTTTTTCACATAAGCGTCGCAGCCCCAAACTTTTAAGAAACGACAACTTAGGTTTCTCTAAACCATAATTCATACGGTGTCATCTCATCGAAATTATGTGGTGCCCTATTTAAAGTGAATGTGGTTGTCTCTAATGCCTAACCCATGAACGATAGTGGTAATTCGATAAGAGACATTATGGTACGCACCATATCCAATAGGGTGCAACTATGATGTTCGGACACACCATCACACTATGGTGTTCCAGCCGGTATTAATTGCGAAACAATTTCCACAATGTCTTAATTGTGTGCCAAAACTCGTAACTCAGATATTCATCTCTATGATCATATCATAGACATTTTATCCTCTTGTCACAATGATCTTCTACTTCACTTTGAAATTACTTGAACCATTCAATAATTAAGACTTGTGTTTCATCAAGTAAATATTCTCAACATCTACTCGAATCATCTATGAAGTAAGAACATAACGATATTCACTGCATGCCTCAGCACTTATTGGACTGCACACATCAAAATGCGTTACTTCCTACAAGTTGCTATCTTGTTCCATCTAACTGAAAACGAGGCTTTTCAGTCATCTTGCCCATGTGGTATGATTTGCATATCTCAAGTGATTCATAATCAAGTGAGTCCAAACGATCCATCTGTATGGAGTTTCTTCATGCGTATACACCAATAGACATGGTTCGCATGTCTCAAACTTTTCTAAAACGAGTGAGTCCAAAGATCCATCAACATGGAGCTTCTTCATGCGTTTTATACCATTATGACTTACATGGCAGTGCCACAAGTAAGTGGTACTATCATTACTATCTTATATCTTTTGGCATGAAAATGTGTATCCCTACGATCAAAATTCAATAAACCATTCCTTTAGGTGCAAGAGAACTTATTCAGGTTTAATCCTAATCTTGATGGTAGAGGGAGCGTGCGATGTTAGATCACATCAAACTTGGAAACACTTCCAACACATATCGTCAGCTCACCTTTAGCCAGTCTCCGTTTTATTCCGTAGCTTTTATTTCGAGTTACTAACACTTAGCAACCGAACCGGTATCTTATACCCTGGTGCTACTAGGAGTACTAGTAAAGTACACATTAACATAATGTATATCCAATATACTTCTATCGACCTTGCCAGCCTTCTCATCTACCAAGTATCTAGGGTAATTCCGCTCTAGTGACTGTTCCCCTTATTACAGAAGCACTTAGTCTCGGGTTTGGGTTCAACCTTGGGTTTCTTCATTGGTGCAGCAGCTGATTTGCCGTTTCATGAAGTATCCCTTCTTTCCCTTGCCCTTCTTGAAACTAGTGGTTTCATCAACCATCAACAATTGATGCTCCTTCTTGATTTCTACTTTCGCGATGTCAAACAACACGAATACCTCAAGGATCATCATATCTATCCCTGATATGTTATAGTTCATCACAAAGCTCTAGCAGCTTGGTGGTAATGACTTCGGAGAAACTATCACTATTTCATCTGGAAGATCAACTCCCAATTGATTCAAGTGATTGTTGTACTCAGACAATCTGAGCACAAGCTCAACGATTGAGCTTTTCTCCCTTAGTTTGTAGGCTAAGAAAATTGTCGGAGGTCTCATACCTCTTGACGTGGGCACGAGCCTGAAATCCCAATCTCAGCCCTCGAAACATCTCATATGTTCCGCGACGTTTCGAAAACGTCTTTGGTGCCTCTACTTAAACCATTTAACTGAACTATCACGTAGTAATCAAAACGTGTATGTTCGATGTTCGAAACATCCACAAACGACGTTTGGGGTTCAGCACACTAAGCAGTGTATTAGGGACATAAGCTTTCTACTGATCGCATAATTGCTACTATCAACTTTCAACTATATTTTCTCTAGGAACATGTCTAAAACAGTAGAACTAAAGCGCGAGCTACGACATAATTTGCAAAAGGTCTTTTGACTATGTTCAGGATAATTAAGTTCATCTTATGAACTCCCACTCAGATAGACATCCCTCTGGTCATCTAAGTGATCACATGATCCGAGTCAACTAGGCCGTGTCCGATCATCACGTGAGACGGACTAGTTAACGTCGGTGAACATCTTCATGTTGATCGTATCTACCATACGACTCATGCACATGTCTACCTTTCGGTCTCCGTGTTCCGAGGCCATGTCTGCACATGCTAGGCTCGTCAAGTTAACCCTAAGTGTTTTCGCTGTGTAAAACTGTCTTACACCCGTTGTATGTGAACGTAAGAATCCATCACACCCGATCATCACGTGGTGCTTAGAAGCGACGAACTGTAGCAACGGTGCACAGTTAGGGGAGAACACTTCTTGAAATTGTTGTAAGGGATCATCTTATTTACTACCGTCGTCCTAAGTAAACAAGATGCATAAACATGATAAACATCACATGCAATCAAATAGTGACATGATATGGCCAATATCATTTTGCTCCTTTTGATCTTCATCTTCGGGGCTCCATGATCATCATCGTCACCGGCATGACACCATGATCTCCATCATCATGATCTCCATCATCGTGTCTTCATGAAGTTGTCATGCCAACGACTACTTCTACTTCTATGGCTAACGCGTTTAGCAATAAAGTAAAGTAA
>NC_057798.1:15267014-15268304 GCF_018294505.1 Triticum aestivum
ATCCATCTATGAGTTCATCTAAGCAACGAGTCTAGGGAGAGAGTTTGCATCTACATACCACTTGTAGATCGCGTGCGGAAGCTTGCAAGGTGATGATGTAGTCGTACTCGACGTGATCCAAATCACCGATGACCTGCGCCGAACGGACGGCACCTCCGCGTTCAACACACGTACGGAACAGCCACGTCTCCTCCTTCTTGATCCAGCAAGGAAGGGAGGAGAGGTTGAGGGAGATGGCACCAGCAGCAGCACGACGGCGTGGTGTTGGTGGAGCTGCAGTACTCCGGCAGAGCTTCGCTAAGCACTATGGAGTTGGAGGAGGTGTTGGGGAGGGAGAAGGAGGCAACCAAAGGCCAGGGCTCAAGGTATGAAGTCCCTCCTCTCCCCCCACTATATATAGGGGTGCCAAGGGGGGGTGGCCGGCCCTAGGAGATCCAATCTCCTAGGGGGTGCGGTGGCCTAGGGAGGTTTCCCTCCCCCCCAAGGCACCTAGGAGGTGCCTTCCACTAGTAGGACTCCTCCCCCTTGGAAACCCTAGGCGCATGGGCCTTGTGGGGCTGGTGCCCTTGGCCCATGTAGGCCAAGGCGCACCCCCTACAGCCCATGTGGCCCCCGGGGATGGGTGGCCCCACCCGGTGGGCCCCCGGGACCCCTCCGGTGGTCCCGGTACAATATCGATAACCCCGAAACTTGTCCCGATGCCCGAAACAGGACTTCCCATATATAAATCTTTACCTCCGGACCATTCCGGAACTCCTCGTGACGTCCGGGATCTCATCCGGGACTCCGAACAACATTCGGGTTACTGCATATACATATCCCTACAACCCTGGCGTGACTGAACCTTAAGTGTGTACACCCTACGGGTTCGGGAGACATGTAGACATGACCGAGACTCTCTTAGTCAATAACCATCAGCGGGATCTGGATACCCATGATGGCTCCCACATGCTCCTCGATGTTGTCATCGGATGAACCACTATGTCGAGGATTCGATCAAAACCCTGTATGCAATTCCCTTTGTCAATCGGTACGTTACTTGCCCGAGACTCGATCGTCGGTATCCCAATACCTTGTTCAGTCTCGTTACCGGCAAGTCACTTTACTCGTACCGTAATGCATGATCCCGTGTCCAACACCTTGGTCACATTGAGCTCAATATGATGATGCATTACCGAGTGGGCCCAGAGATACCTCTCCGTCATACGGAGTGACAAATCCCAGTCTCGATCCGTGTCAACCCAACAGCTACTTTCGGAGATACCTGTAATGCACCTTTATAGTCACCCA
>NC_057798.1:15268314-15271246 GCF_018294505.1 Triticum aestivum
TTGTAAGGGATCATCTTATTTACTACCGTCGTCCTAAGTAAACAAGATGCATAAACATGATAAACATCACATGCAATCAAATAGTGACATGATATGGCCAATATCATTTTGCTCCTTTTGATCTTCATCTTCGGGGCTCCATGATCATCATCGTCACCGGCATGACACCATGATCTCCATCATCATGATCTCCATCATCGTGTCTTCATGAAGTTGTCATGCCAACGACTACTTCTACTTCTATGGCTAACGCGTTTAGCAATAAAGTAAAGTAAGTTACATGGCGTTCTTCAATGACACGCAGGTCATACAAAAAATAAAGACAACTCCTATGGCTCCTGCCGGTTGTCATACTCATCGACATGCAAGTCGTGAATCCTATTACAAGAACATGATCAATCTCATACATCACATATATCATTCATCACATCCTTTTGGCCATATCACATCACATAGCATACCCTGCAAAAACAAGTTAGACATCCTCTAATTGTTGTTTGCATGTTTTACGTGGCTGCTATGGGTTTCTAGCAAGAACGTTTCTTACCTACGCAAGACCACAACGTGATATGCCAATTGCTATTTACCCTTCATAAGGACCCTTTTCATCGAATCCATTCCGACTAAAGTGGGAGAGACTGGCACCCGCTAGCCACCTTATGCACCAAGTGCATGTCAATCGGTGGAACCTGTCTCACGTAAGAGTACGTGTAAGGTCGGTCCGGGCCGCTTCATCCCACAATACCGTCGAAACAAGATTCGACTAGTAACGGTAAGCATATTGAACAACATCAACGCCCACAACTACTTTGTGTTCTACTCGTGCAAAGAATCTACGCAATAGACCTAGCTCATGATGCCACTGTTGGGGAACGTAGCAGAAATTCAAAATTTTCCTACGCGTCACCAAGATCTATCTATGGAGAAACCAGCTACGAGTAGAAGGAGGAGTGCATCTACATACCATTGTAGATCGCTAAGCGGAAGCGTTCAAGTGAACGGGGTTGATGGAGTCGTACTCGTCGTGATTCAAATCACCGATGATCAAGTGCCGAACGGACGGCACCTCCGCGTTCAACACACGTACAGCCCGGTGACGTCTCCCACGCCTTGATCCAGCAAGGAGAGAGGGAGAGGTTGAGGAAGACTCCATCCAACAGCAGCACAACGGCGTGGTGATGATGGAGGAGCGTGGCAATCCTGCAGGGCTTCGCCAAGCACCTACGGGAGAGGAGGAGGTGTCACGGGAGGGAGGGAGGCGCCAAGGGCTCAGGTATGGATGCCCTCCCTTCCCTCCACTATATATAGGGGCAGGGGAGAGGGGGGAGGCGCAGCCTTGCCCCCTACTCCAAGAAAGGGGTGCGGCCAAGAGGGGGGGAGGAGTCCATCCTCCCCAAGGCACCTCGGAGGTGCCTTCCCCCTCGAGGACTCTTCCCTCTAGGGTTCCCTAGGCGCATGGGCTTCTTGGGGCTAGTTCCCTTGGCCAATGTAGGCCAAGGCGCACCCCCTACAGCCCATGTGGCCCCCCGGGGCAGGTGGCCCCACCCGGTGGGCCCCCGGGACCCTTCCGGTGGTCCCGGTACAATACCGATGACCCCGAAACTTGTCCCGATGGCCGAAACAGGACTTCCTATATATAAATCTTTACCTCCGGACCATTCCGGAACTCCTCGTGACGTCCGGGATCTCATCCGGGACTCCGAACAACATTCGGTAACCACATACAAGCTTCCTTTATAACCCTAGCGTCATCGAACCTTAAGTGTGTAGACCCTACGGGTTCGGGAGACATGCAGACATGACCGAGACGTTCTCCGGTCAATAACCAACAGCGGGATCTGGATACCCATGTTGGCTCCCACATGTTCCACGATGATCTCATCGGATGAACCACGATGTCAAGGACTCAATCGATCCCGTATTCAATTCCCTTTGTCTAGCGGTATTTTACTTGCCCGAGATTCGATCGTCGGTATACCGATACCTTGTTCAATCTCGTTACCGGCAAGTCTCTTTACTCGTTCCGTAACACATCATCCCGTGATCAACTCCTTGGTCACATTGCGCATATGATGATGTCCTACCGAGTGGGCCCAGAGATACCTCTCCGTTTACACGGAGTGACAAATCCCAGTCTCGATCCGCATAAAACAATAGTTACTTTCTGAGATACCTGTAGTGCACCTTTATAGTCACCCAGTTACGTTGTGACGTTTGATACACCCAAAGCACTCCTACGGTATCCAGGAGTTACACGATCTCATGGTCAAAGGAAGAGATACTTGACATTGGCAAAGCTCTAGCAAACGAACTACACGATCTTTGTGCTATGCTTAGGATTGGGTCTTGTCCATCACATCATTCTCCTAATGATGTGATCCCGTTATCAACGACATGCAATGTCCATAGCCAGGAAACCATGACTATCTGTTGATCACAACGAGCTAGTCAACTAGAGGCTCACTAGGGACATATTGTGGTCTATGTATTCACACGTGTATTACGATTTCCGGATAATACAGTTATAGCATGAATAAAAGACAATTATCATGAACAAGGAAATATAATAATAATACTTTTATTATTGCCTCTAGGGCATATTTCCAACAGCGTCACGTGCGGGCAGTGTTTTAGGGGTTTTTGGTGCGAAAAATCATAGAAAATCTGTACAGCGTCGGAACGCGACAAATTTTGGCGTGCGCGGCCTGCATGGTCACTGTTGCCCGTGGAAAAAAATGATCGACTTTCGCGGATGCGACCGGGAGAAGTACGACCGAGGGTCCCCTCCGCCCATACCGAAACCACCTGGGTGCACAGCAAGTGCCAGTTCGGTTTGCCAGAACGCACCCAACTTTCGGCGGCGCGTGTGGGGACCCGCCCGGGGACCGCACGCCAGAGATGAACGAAAATGGACTATGAACGCAAGTTGCGT
>NC_057798.1:15272362-15273420 GCF_018294505.1 Triticum aestivum
ATCAAAACCCTGTATGCAATTCCCTTTGTCAATCGGTACGTTACTTGCCCGAGACTCGATCGTCGGTATCCCAATACCTTGTTCAGTCTCGTTACCGGCAAGTCACTTTACTCGTACCGTAATGCATGATCCCGTGTCCAACACCTTGGTCACATTGAGCTCAATATGATGATGCATTACCGAGTGGGCCCAGAGATACCTCTCCGTCATACGGAGTGACAAATCCCAGTCTCGATCCGTGTCAACCCAACAGCTACTTTCGGAGATACCTGTAATGCACCTTTATAGTCACCCAGTTACGTTGTGACGTTTGGTATACCCAAGGCACTCTTATGGTATCCGGGAGTTACACGATCTCATGGTCGAAGGAAGAGATACTTGACACTTGCAAAGCTCTAGCAAAACGAACTACACGATCTTTTATGCTATGCTTAGGATTGGGTCTTGTCCATCACATCATTCTCCTAATGATGTGATCCCGTTATCAACTACATCCAATGTCCATAGTCAGGAAACCATGACTATCTGTTGATCACAACGAGCTGGTCAACTAGAGGCTTACCAGGGACATAGTGTGGTCTAAGTATTCACACGTGTATTACGATTTCCGGATAATACAGTTATAGCATGAATACAAGACAATTATCATGAACAATGAAATATAATAATACTTTTATTATTGCCTCTAGGGCATATTTCCAACACGAGGGTCCCCTCCGCCCATACCGAAACCACCTGGTTGCACAGCAAGTGCCAGTTCGGTTTGTCGGAATGCACCCAACTTTCGGCGGCGCGTGTGGGGACCCGCCCGGGGACAACACGCCAGAGATGAACGAAAACGGACTACGAACGCAAGTTGACTCACGTGCGGGCAGTGTTTTAGGGGTTTTCGGTGCGAAAAATCATAGAAAATCCGTACAGCGTCGGAACGCGACAAATTTTGGCGTGCGCGGCCTGCATGGTCACTGTTGCCCGTGGAAAAAAAATGATCGACTTTGGCGGAGGCGACCGGGAGAAGTACGACCGAGGGTCCCCTCCGCCCATACCGAAACCACCTG
>NC_057798.1:15274640-15291929 GCF_018294505.1 Triticum aestivum
CGAACGCAAGTTGCGTCATGTGTGGGCAGTGTTTTAGGGGTTTTTGGTGCGAAAAACCATAGAAAATCCGTACAGCGTCGGAACGTGACAAATTTTGGCATGCGCGGCCTGCATGGTCACTGTTGCCCGTGGAAAAAAAATGATCGACTTTGGCGGATGCGACCGGGAGAAGTATGACCGAGGGTCCCCTACGCCCATACCGAAACCACCTGGTTGCATAGCAAGTGCGAGTTCGGTTTGCCGGAATGCACCCAACTTTTGGCGACGCGTGTGGGGACCCGCTATCACATCCCTAGTCTGGTATGACCTAGGCTAGCTAGCCATTTGTGCATCATATTTAAATTTCATTCAAATTTGAAATGAGGATTGGTGGAACCCACAGAATCATTTTTGAAAATGACCCAAATAAAAATTTCTCCAAAAGGGTCCAAGAAAATGCTCATGATGCCCTCTAAAAATATTGGACAGAGATAAAAATCAAAACAATATTTTTAGGAGCTCATGGATATTTATTTTGGCCAATTGGATTAATTCGATAAATATTTGCATTGGAAATATATTTCTATATATATGAAATATGGCCCAAAAATTATGTCATCTTTAAAGGAGCCCTGGAATAATACCATTAGCCCCTGCAAAAATTGGCATAATAAAATAAAATGGTTTAGTATTTTTATTAAACCAAACAAATGTCAGAAAAAAATAGAAAATAGAAATAAAAGGAAGGAGGGACTTACCTGGGGCCTCCCCTGTGCAGCCCAGCCGCAGCAGGCCGGCCCAGCCGGGAGGTGGCCCAGCCCACCAGGCTCCCCCTCCTCTGTCGTCTTCCTTCCCGACAGGGGAACGGAGTGTGGCCGGCGCGCGCGCGCCACCGCGCCACGCCTCCTCCCTCCCTGTCTGCCTGTCCTCCCCTCGCCGCTCTGGATGGATTGCACGTCGCCACGCAGCCGCCCCGGTCCCTTTTCCCCTCCCTCTCGCTCATCTCCTCCTCTGGCTCCCCCTCACTCCCACCGAACGCGACCGCCGCCGCCGACGAGAACCACCACGGCCACCGGCCTCCCCTCGCCTCCCTGAGACGCTTCCTAGCTCCGCCTCGACCCCCTCTACCTCCTCGTCAAGCCACGCACCCCCGGACGCGCTCCATCGCCGACACCGTTGTCTTCTTCACCACCGACGCCGGAGATCGACCTCGCCGCCATCACCGTCAATTCGCCGGATGCAGGACGTCCCCGAGCACACCGGCCTGCTCTGCGAGTCCGCCGTGAGCCCCTCTTCTTTTCCCCTCACCTCTCTCTCTCGCGCGTGCCCTGTAGTCGCTGCCCCGTGAGCGCCCGAAGCCGCCGTCCGCCATGGCCGGCGAGCTCCGTGCCCCCGAGCACCTCCGCCTCGCGTAGATAGCTCGATGTGCTCCTGCTGCCTCGTAGCTACCGCCTGTGCCCTCCGTTCGCTCGAACGCGAGCTGCAGCCCCACGCCCGCGCTATCCCGAACTCCGGCCGCCGCCCCGAGCTTCGCTCCGGCGAGCTCCGGCGCCCCCGCAGCCCCCCACCAGCTCCCCTGGTTGCGGACGACGACGGGCTACGCTCTGGTGGTTCTTGCGCGACCAAACGCCGCCTGCAGCGTAAGTCCGGCGAGTCGCCGCCGCGCTAATGGTCGCCGCCGGCCAGAACCCCGGCGGGCTGACGTGGCTTGTTAATTAGTCACTAATTCCCCACCCGCTGACGCTGACAAGTGGGCCCCAGGGCTTAGTCAAAGCTGACCAGCCCAGGTTTGACTCGGGGTTAACCCCCTGTCACTGACGTGTGGGTCCCACACGTCAGATTTGACCTGGACAGCCGCGTTGACCCGCTGATGCAATGATGACGTCATGCTGACGCAATTATACATTTTCTGGAATTAAAATAATTCAGAAAATCCAGAAATTGATTTAAACTTCAAAAATTCATATCAATTCAACCGTAGCTCAGATTTAAATAATTTATATATGAAAAATTATCAGAAAAATGCAACCTTTCCATCTGTACTAGTTTCATGCATGAAAAACCAACTTATACATGCTGAATATGGGAAAACACATTATGGCATATATAAGAGACCTAATTTAGAAATGCATTTGAACCTTTGGTTCAAATGAACTTCAAACCAATTGAACACTAGTTGCATTAGCTCAACAGCATCACATCTACATGCCATGTTCATGCATCATATTGTTGCATATGATTGTGTATTGATTGTCGGCACCGTTCCTTCTCGATAGGTCCTGCTCCGGAGACGTTCCAGAGTACCTGTCTGTGAAGCAGTGCCTCCCTTGTTGATTTACTAGGCAAGCAAACCCCCTTGTTCATTTCGATAAAACCCTACTCTCTCGCTCCTGCTCTCAGTTATTGCATTAGGACAACAACGATTCATCTGCTACTTTGTGCTGCGGTAGTTGAACCCATTCCTCTGCATGACCTGTCATTGCCACAGTAAATAGTTGAAACCCACTAGCATGTGTAGGAGTTGATTGAAGCCACTGATGTGTTCCTACCATGCTATGCCTGCTATTGCTTAGAGTTGTGTCAGGTCTGATTCATTGGGAATGAATTGAAGTGTCACGATATGTTCTATTGCTGAGAGTTAAGTGTGTGAACACGATTTGGTAAAGGTAGCGGTGAGAGGCCATGTAGGAGTACATGGTGGGTTGTCTCACTGGAACCGTCCTTAAGCACTGAGTTCTATGTATGTTGTCCAATGACTCGATACTACCACACATTGGGCTCCGGGCGCTCCAAGCCCTCTCGACTTATTAACCAACTTGATCTCTGTCCAGGAGTCGCAACTAGTTTCTGGCGTTTGTAGGTAGTGTTGGTAGTCTACCAAGTGGCACCCGGCCAGGTGGGCTTGGGACAGACTAGGCACCAGTGGCACGGTGTACCAAGCATAGATCCATCCGGCGAGGTGGGCTTGGGAACCCTGCACACATCGTTTGGGGCCGTGAGTGAAACCCCGGCCGGATCTCCTTGCGGATGGAACCCGAATAGGCGATAAACCTGGATTAGAGTCTTGTGTGGTTAGTCAGGTCGTGGCCGACACCCTCGCCAGGCTTCCGCTTGAAGGTTGCCGAGATACATGACGTGTACATGGCGGTAAGTGGCGAGAGCGTGTGTGAAGAAGTACACCCCTGCAGGGTTAACATGACCTATTCGAATAGCCGGGTCCGCGGTTATGGACTTCTTGGATGCTTACATGGTACATAGACAACTTGAAGTGGATACTAAAAAAATGCTCAAGACAAGTGTGAGTGCTATGGATGGCCTTCTCGTAGGGAGACGGGGATGAATCCATAGTAGTGTATTGTGTGGTGATTAGTGGACCCGTGTACGTTGTTTCACCTCAAAAGTTTCTGGTAGTCGTAGAACAGGATAGCCACAGAGTCAAAGCTGGCTTGCTGCAACTAAACCCCACATTACCCTCTTGATACCAATGCATGTACGATAGGATCTGATGTAAGTCTTGCTGAGTACCTTTGTACTCATGTTGCTTTATTTATGTTTTTGCAGCGGAGACTTCGGTCTTACTAGTGTTCCCATGGACTTCGACTAGTAGCTAGTACCTCAGCTACGATCTTGATCGGATGTTGTAGATAGTCAGGCTTTCAGCCTTTTTCATTTATAGATGTCTGTACCCAGACATGTAATGCTTCCGCTTGATGCTTGTATGCTCTGTATGACGGGTCTTGTGACCCCTGTTTGCAATAAATGCTATGATGGCTCTTCTGAGCCTTTATCTATATAATTGTTGAGTTATGCTGTGATGCCATGTTGTACAGCACATACTTGCATGTTATGCGTACGTGTAATGTGTAGTGCTATGTGTGGGATCTGACTATCTAGTTGTTTATCTTTAGTAGCCTCTCTTACCGGGAAATGTCTCCTAGTGTTACCGCTGAGCCATGGTAGCTTGCTACTGCTCTGGAACACTTAGGCTGGCCGGCATGTGTCCTTCTTCGTTCCTGTGTCTGTCCTTTCGGGGAAATGTCACGCTTTGAGTACCGGAGTCCTGTTAGCCCGCTACAGCCCGGTTTACCGGAGTCCTGCTAGCCCAGTGCTACAGCCCGGACCCACTTGCTGATGACCGACACGTTCGAAGCTGGGTCATGGATGCCTGTCCCTGTAAGTCTGTGCCACTTTGGGTTTACGACTAGTCATGTCAGCCCGGGCTCCTTATCATATGGATGCTAGCGACACCATCATATACGTGAGCCAAAAGGCGCAAACGGTCCCGGGAAAAGGTAAGACGACACCCGTGGGGATACCGTGCGTGAGGTCGCAAAGTGATATGAGGTGTTACCGGCAAGATCGATGTGACATCGAGTCGGGGTCCTGACAGCGTTGGTATCAGAGCTTGACTGCCTGTAGGATTACCAAGCCAAACTGGTCGAAGTTGAGTCTAGAAATTCTTTAGTTATATAAGGGAATTGATTGTGGGATGGAACGTAAGGCTCTTTTACTCCTTTACCTCATGGCCTTCTGATCTGAGTCATCCTATCTTTCCGACGGGGTTAAGGAACTAGGCTTTCTCTTCCGTCTATCAGGATCACGTGTTACTACTCCGTAGTCCCATAGGACTAGTTGATCAGAGTCATACCCCAGTTCTGAGTATTTTCCGGTGTAGTCTGCTTAGTATGATCTCAGAACCTTGAGTATGTTACCACCCCATTTTTAGTAGGATGTCTCATTCTGAGCATTTTACTGCCGTTATGCTGCCGGATTTTCCCTAAGAGTTCGAGTGATACTAACTCCTTGTCCTACATTCTACAGTCCATAGTTGATGCTGATTCCGTCCTTGGTTCGTTTCTCAGGATGTCATCAGCTAAGCGAAGTTCCGTCGCTCGTAGCCAGAACCATGGAGATGGTAGGGATGAGGATCCTCCCGACCAGTCTTCGTTGTCAGAGCTCATGCTAGAGATGGAGAGGAACAAGCATGAGTCTAATCGTTTGTTGGCACGTATCGAGGAGAACACCGCACATCAGTCCAATAAGCCTGTGACCATTCATGATTTCATTCGCTTGCACCCACCTACCTTTCATCATTCCATCGAGCCACTCGATGCAGATGACTGGCTCCGTAGCATCACCCATAAGCTGCGTTCCGCGAACGTAGCTGAAGATGACAAGGTCACCTATGCTACATATCTCCTAGAAGGTCCTGCCAGTCTTTGGTGGCAGAACTATGAGACTATGCTTCCCGCTGGCCAGACTTCCACCTGGAGGGATTTCGTTGAGGCTTTCCGCGAGCATCACATTCCCCAGGCCCTCATTGATCGCAAGAGAGAAGAGTTCTGTAGTTTCACCCAGGGTAAAATGGCTGTTGATGCTTACAGCCGAGAGTTTGAGAACCTCGCCCGCTATGCTACAGAAGAGGTGTCCACGGACGCCAAGAAGCAGGCTAGGTTCCGGAAGGGTCTCAACCCCAAGTTGCATCGTGATCTCCATCTGCATCATTGTGGTACATTCCAAGCCCTTGTGAACAAGGCCATTGATGCAGAGACAGCTCAGCTCACTTACGAGGAGTCTCGTAAGCACACTCGTGCTTTGGGGTCTTCCTCCGGTTCTAGTTCTCAGAAGCGCCGGATTTGGGTTCCAAACTCCGCTCTTCCACCCAAATATGTATCGAGGCCATCTTATGTGGCACCTCGTCCAGTTCAGCAGTATGATCCACCCAGGCCTATTGGTGGACCGCTTTCCAATGCAGGTCCACATCCTACCTCCAAGATTTGTTACAAGTGCGGAGAGCCAGGCCACATTGCCCGTATTTGCACTCAGACCAGAGTTGCTCCACCCCAGCCCGAGAAGTCTTTTGTCCATGGTAAGCCATCACGCAAGATGGTCAGTGCCAAGTCAGCTCCCACTGAACATGGACGTGTGCATCATGTCTCAGCTAAAGCCGCTCATGATGATCCAGATGTCGTTCTTGGAACACTCCTTGTCAACTGTCATCCAGCATCGGTTTTGTTCGATACTGGAGCGTCTCATTCCTTCATTTCCGAAAGCTATGCCCGCTTGCACGACATGTCATTTTGTGATATGCCCTCTCCACTACTTATTCAAACGCCTGGATCCAAATGGCAAACTTCTAGGATAAGTTATGGCAATGAAATCCTTGTGGACAGACTTGCATTCCTTGCCTCCTTGATATCTCTCAAGTCTTCGGATATTAACATCATCTTGGGTATGGACTGGATGACAGCTCATCATGCCAAGATTGATTGTTTCACCAGGTCTGTTCAGCTCACACACCCATCTGGCAAGATAGCCATTGTCTCCACTAGAGTTGCAAAGCGTCAGCTCTATTCTCTTAATGCCAGCCCTCTTCCAGACCTTGAAGATATCCCGGTGGTCCGTGACTTTCCGGATGTCTTTCCAGAGGAACTGCCAGGTGTTCCGCCTGACAGAGATGTAGAGTTCGTCATAGATCTTATCCCAGGAACTGCTCCAATCTCCCGGAGACCCTACAAGATGGCACCCTTAGAACTAGCCGAGCTTAAGAAACAACTCGATGAGTCCTTGCAAAAGGGTTTCATCCGTCCTAGTTCTTCTCCTTGGGCTTGCCCCGTCCTCTTTGTCAAGAAGAAAGACGGTACGGACCGGATGGTTGTAGATTATCGTCCCGTTAATTTGGTCACGATAAAGAACAAGTATCCGCTCCCCAGGATCAACGACCTGTATGATCAGCTCGCTGGATCCTCAGTCTTCTCCAAGATGGATTTAAGGTTAGGATACCACCAAATTAAGATCAGAAATGGGGACATTCCCAAGACAGCTTTTGTCACTCGTTATGGCCAGTACGAGTACACGGTCATGTCCTTTGGTCTATCCAACGCCCCAGCCACATTCTCCCGCTTGATGAACTCGATCTTCATGGAGTACTTAGATAAGTTCGTCGTGGTTTACCTCGATGATATTCTTATCTACTTGAAGAACGAGGAAGAGCATGCCGAACATCTTAGACTTGTTTTAGAAAAACTCAGAGAGCACCGCCTTTATGCCAAGTTCTCCAAGTGTGAATTTTGGTTGCCAGAAGTGACCTACCTAGGCCACGTAATCTCTGGTAAGGGCATTGCTGTCAATCCCGAGAGAGTTCAAGCCGTTCTCGATTGGACTCCACCTGAAACAGTCAAACAAGTTAGGAGTTTCCTTGGTCTAGCCAGCTATTGTCGCCGCTTTGTTGAAAACTTCTCCAAAGTAGCCAAACCCCTCACGGAACTTCTCAAGAAAGATAAAAAGTTCGAGTGGTCCCCACAGTGTGAGTACAGTTTTCAGGAACTGAAAAGAAGCCTGACTTCTGCTCCCATACTTGTGCCACCGGATTTCACTAAAGACTTTATTATCTACTGCGACGCCTCACGACAGGGACTAGGTTGCATTCTTATGCAGGATCGTCATGTGATTGCCTATGCATCTCGACAGTTGCATCCACATGAGGAGAATTATCCTACACATGATCTAGAGCTTGCAGCCGTAGTCTATGCACTCAAGACCTGGCGACATTACCTTCTTGGTAAACGTTGCGAGATCTACACCAATCACCAGAGTCTCAAGTATATCTTCACCCAACCAGACCTAAACCTTAGGCAAAGACGTTTGTTGGAGTTGATCACAGATTATGATTTAGGGATTACCTACACCCCAGGCAAAGCCAATGTCATGGCTGATGCCCTAAGCCGTAAATCCTATTGCAACAATCTCATGTTGCAGCAAGGCCAACCACTTCTCCATGAGGAATTCTGTAAGCTTAATCTTCACATAGCTCCTCGCGGTTTTCTTTCTACCCAGGTGGCGAAACCTGATCTTAAGGATCAGATTATCGCAGCTCAAAAGCAAGACACAGGAATTTCCCAGATCAAGAGAAACATTGCCAAGGGTATTGCTGGTAGTTTCTCTATGGATGATCGTGGTGTTGTTTTCTTTGAGAATCGCTTGGTGGTTCCCAAGAATCAACATCTGCGACAATTGATTCTTAAGGAGGCGCATGAATCTCCTTTCACAATTCATCCCGGTAGTACTAAGATGTATCAGGATCTACGCCAGAGGTTCTGGTGGACTAGGATGAAGAGAGAACTCGCTGAGTTCATTGCTAAATGTGACGTTTGTCGTCGCGTTAAGGCAGAGCATCAAAGACCTGCTGGCACCCTTCAGCCTTTAGCTATTCCTGAATGGAAATGGGATAAAGTTGGTATGGACTTCATCACCGGCTTTCCCAGGACCAAGAGAGGGAATAACGCTATCTTCGTAGTCATTGATCGTCTCTCCAAAGTGGCTCACTTCCTTCCTGTTCGAGAGAGTATCACTGCTAGTCAGCTTGCTGACTTATATATTTCTCGAATAGTGTCACTTCATGGTGTTCCACTAGAGATCAATTCAGACCGTGGCAGTCTTTTCACTTCTCATTTCTGGGAGAGTTTCCAAACTGCCATGGGAACCCATCTTTCCTTCAGTACCGCTTTCCACCCTCAGTCGAGTGGTCAGGTGGAACGGGTCAATCAAATTCTCGAAGACATGCTCAGAGCTTGCGTTATCTCATTCGGTATGGATTGGGAGAAATGTCTTCCTTACGCCGAGTTTGCCTATAACAATAGCTACCAATCCAGCCTCAAGCAAGCTCCTTTTGAGGTTCTCTATGGACGAAGATGTCGAACACCTTTGAACTGGTCAGAAACCGGTGAAAGACAATTCTTTGGACCGGATATGATCCAGGAGGCAGAAGAGCAAGTTCGCATCATTCGTGAGAATTTGAAAACAGCCCAGTCTCGTCAGAAAAGTCAGTACGATCGTCATCATAAGGATATGACCTATGAAATTGGCGACCAAGCTTACCTTCGGGTTACTCCTTTAAAGGGTACCCATCGTTTCGGTATCAAGGGCAAGTTGGCTCCTCGCTACATTGGTCCTTTTCGTATTCTCGCTAAACGAGGAGAGGTTGCCTACCAATTGGAACTACCCCCACATCTTTCTCGAGTTCATGATGTCTTCCACGTCTCTCAACTCAGGCGTTGCTTCTCGGATCCCATCCGCGGAGTGGACCACGAAACGCTTGATCTCCAAGATAACCTCACATACCGAGAGTACCCGGTTCGCATTCTTGATCAAGCAGAGCGTGTTACCCGACGTCAGAACATCAAGTTTCTCAAAGTTCAGTGGTCTCATCATTCCGAGAGAGAGGCTACTTGGGAGCGAGAAGATCGTCTTCGACTGGAGTACCCCGCTTTCTTTCCGTTGACCCCTGAATCTCGAGACGAGATTCTTTCAAGTGGGGGCGAGTTGTCACATCCCTAGTCTGGTATGACCTAGGCTAGCTAGCCATTTGTGCATCATATTTAAATTTCATTTAAATTTGAAATGAGGATTGGTGGAACCCTCAGAATCATTTTTGAAAATGACCCAAATAAAAATTTCTCCAAAAGGGTCCAAGAAAATGCTCATGATGCCCTCTAAAAATATTGGACAGAGATAAAAATCAAAACAATATTTTTAGGAGCTCATGGATATTTATTTTGGCCAATTGGATTAATTCGATAAATATTTGCATTGGAAATATATTTCTATATATATGAAATATGGCCCAAAAATTATGTCATCTTTAAAGGAGCCCTGGAATAATACCATTAGCCCCTGCAAAAATTGGCATAATAAAATAAAATGGTTTAGTATTTTTATTAAACCAAACAAATGTCAGAAAAAAATAGAAAACAGAAATAAAAGGAAGGAGGGACTTACCTGGGGCCTCCCCTATGCAGCCCAGCCGCAGCAGGCCGGCCCAGCCGGGAGGTGGCCCAGCCCACCAGGCTCCCCCTCCTCTGTCGTCTTCCTTCCCGACAGGGGAACGGAGTGTGGCCGGCGCGCGCGCGCCACCGCGCCACGCCTCCTCCCTCCCTGTCTGCCTGTCCTCCCCTCGCCGCTCTGGATGGATTGCACGTCGCCACGCAGCCGCCCCGGTCCCTTTTCCCCTCCCTCTCGCTCATCTCCTCCTCTGGCTCCCCCTCACTCCCACCGAACGCGACCGCCGCCGCCGACGAGAACCACCACGGCCACCGGCCTCCCCTCGCCTCCCTGAGACGCTTCCCAGCTCCGCCTCGACCCCCTCTACCTCCTCGTCAAGCCACGCACCCCCGGACGCGCTCCATCACCGACACCGTTGTCTTCTTCACCACCGACGCCGGAGATCGACCTCGCCGCCATCACCGTCAATTCGCCGGACGCAGGACGTCCCCGAGCACACCGGCCTGCTCTGCGAGTCCGCCGTGAGCCCCTCTTCTTTTCCCCTCACCTCTCTCTCTCGCGCGTGCCCTGTAGTCGCTGCCCCGTGAGCGCCCGAAGCCGCCGTCCACCATGGCCGGCGAGCTCCGTGCCCCCGAGCACCTCCGCCTCGCGTAGATAGCTCGATGTGCTCCTGCTGCCTCGTAGCTACCGCCTGTGCCCTCCGTTCGCTCGAACGCGAGCTGCAGCCCCACGCCCGCGCTATCCCGAACTCCGGCCGCCACCCCGAGCTTCGCTCCGGCGAGCTCCGGCGCCCCCGCAGCCCCCCACCAGCTCCCCTGGTTGCGGACGACGACGGGCTACGCTCTGGTGGTTCTCGCGCGACCAAACGCCGCCTGCAGCGTAAGTCCGGCGAGTCGCCGCCGCGCTAATGGTCGCCGCCGGCCAGAACCCCGGCGGGCTGACGTAGCTTGTTAATTAGTCACTAATTCCCCACCCGCTGACGCTGACAAGTGGGCCCCAGGGCTTAGTCAAAGCTGACCAGCCCAGGTTTGACTCGGGGTTAACCCCCTGTCACTGACGTGTGGGTCCCACATGTCAGATTTGACCTGGACAGCCGCGTTGACCCGCTGATGCAATGATGACGTCACGCTGACGCAATTATACATTTTCTGGAATTAAAATAATTCAGAAAATCCAGAAATTGATTTAACCTTCAAAACTTCATATCAATTCAACCGTAGCTCAGATTTAAATAATTTATATATGAAAAATTATCAGAAAAATGCAACCTTTCCATCTGTACTAGTTTCATGCATGAAAAACCAACTTATACATGCTGAATATGGGAAAACACATTATGGCATATATAAGAGACCTAATTTAGAAATGCATTTGAACCTTTGGTTCAAATGAACTTCAAACCAATTGAACACTAGTTGCATTAGCTCAACAGCATCACATCTACATGCCATGTTCATGCATCATATTGTTGCATATGATTGTGTATTGATTGTCGGCACCGTTCCTTCTCGATAGGTCCTGCTCCGGAGACGTTCCAGAGTACCTGTCTGTGAAGCAGTGCCTCCCTTGTTGATTTACCAGGCAAGCAAACCCCCTTGTTTATTTCGATAAAACCCTACTCTCTCGCTCCTGCTCTCAGTTATTGCATTAGGACAACAACGATTCATCTGCTACTTTGTGCTGCGGTAGTTGAACCCATTCCTCTGCATGACCTGTCATTGCCACAGTAAATAGTTGAAACCCACTAGCATGTGTAGGAGTTGATTGAAGCCACTGATGTGTTCCTACCATGCTATGCCTGCTATTGCTTAGAGTTGTGTCAGGTCTGATTCATTGGGAATGAATTGAAGTGTCACGATATGTTCTATTGCTGAGAGTTAAGTGTGTGAACACGATTTGGTAAAGGTAGCGGTGAGAGGCCATGTAGGAGTACATTGTGGGTTGTCTCACTGGAACCGTCCTTAAGCACTGAGTTCTATGTATGTTGTCCAATGACTCGATACTACCACACATTGGGCTCCGGGCGCTCCAAGCCCTCTCGACTTATTAACCAACTTGATCTCTGTCCAGGAGTCGCAACTAGTTTCTGGCGTTTGTAGGTAGTGTTGGTAGTCTACCAAGTGGCACCCGGCCAGGTGGGCTTGGGACAGACTAGGCACCAGTGGCACGGTGTACCAAGTGTAGATCCATCCGGCGAGGTGGGCTTGGGAACCCTGCACACATCGTTTGGGGCCGTGAGTGAAACCCCGGCCGGATCTCCTTGCGGATGGAACCCGAATAGGCGATAAACCTGGATTAGAGTCTTGTGTGGTTAGTCAGGTCGTGGCCGACACCCTCGCCAGGCTTCCGCTTGAAGGTTGCCGAGATACATGACGTGTACATGGCGGTAAGTGGCGAGAGCGTGTGTGAAGAAGTACACCCCTGCAGGGTTAACATGACCTATTCGAATAGCCGGGTCCGCGGTTATGGACTTCTTTGATGCTTACATGGTACATAGACAACTTGAAGTGGATACTAAAAAAATGCTCAAGACAAGTGTGAGTGCTATGGATGGCCTTCTCGTAGGGAGACGGGGATGAATCCATAGTAGTGTATTGTGTGGTGATTAGTGGACTCGTGTACGTTGTTTCACCTCAAAAGTTTCTGGTAGTCGTAGAACAGGATAGCCACAGAGTCAAAGCTGCCTTGCTGCAACTAAACCCCACATTACCCTCTTGATACCAATGCATGTACGATAGGATCTGATGTAAGTCTTGCTGAGTACCTTTGTACTCATGTTGCTTTATTTATGTTTTTGCAGCGGAGACTTCGGTCTTACTAGTGTTCCCATGGACTTCGACTAGTAGCTAGTACCTCAGCTACGATCTTGATCGGATGTTGTAGATAGTCAGGCTTTCAGCCTTTTTCATTTATAGATGTCTGTACCCAGACATGTAATGCTTCCGCTTGATGCTTGTATGCTCTGTATGACGGGTCTTGTGACCCCTGTTTGCAATAAATGCTATGATGGCTCTTCTGAGCCTTTATCTATATAATTGTTGAGTTATGCTGTGATGCCATGTTGTACAACACATACTTGCATGTTATGCGTACGTGTAATGTGTAGTGCTATGTGTGGGATCTGACTATCTAGTTGTTTATCTTTAGTAGCCTCTCTTACCGGGAAATGTCTCCTAGTGTTACCGCTGAGCCATGGTAGCTTGCTACTGCTCTGGAACACTTAGGCTGGCCGGCATGTGTCCTTCTTCGTTCCTGTGTCTGTCCCTTCGGGGAAATGTCACGCTTTGAGTACCGGAGTCCTGTTAGCCCGCTACAGCCCGGTTTACCGGAGTCCTGCTAGCCCAGTGCTACAGCCCGGACCCACTTGCTGATGACCGACACGTTCGAAGCTGGGTCATGGATGCCTGTCCCTGTAAGTCTGTGCCACTTTGGGTTTACGACTAGTCATGTCAGCCCGGGCTCCTTATCATATGGATGCTAGCGACACTATCATATACGTGAGCCAAAAGGCGCAAACGGTCCCGGGCAAAGGTAAGACGACACCCGTGGGGATACCGTGCGTGAGGCCGCAAAGTGATATGAGGTGTTACCGGCTAGATCGATGTGACATCGAGTCGGGGTCCTGACATTTGCCTTCTTGATACTATGCATGTATGTAGGATCTGATGTAAGTCTTGCTGAGTACCTTTGTACTCATGTTGCTATAATCTACATTTTTACAGAAGACGCTGCAACCCCTTCTGATGGGTTCTATGTAGACGTTGACATCAACGAGTAGGCTAAGACCCAGGTGGTGACCCTGAACTTGTGGAGGACCACGTAGTATAGCTAGGCTTTCCAAGCCTCTTTTATTTTACTAGTTGTCTGTACTCAGACAAGTTACTTCCGCTGCTGGTTTGTATGACTGTATGACTTGTATGTGGGGTCGTGAGACCCGTACCTTTGTGTATGTTATGTATGGCTCACTGAGCCTTAAATAAAGTACTTGTGTCATAGAGTCATGTTGTGATGCTTCGTTGTATTTGCACATATCGAGCATATTGTGTGTATGATTGAAATGATTGGTATGTGTGGGATCTGACTACCTAGTTGTTTATCTTTAGTAGCCTCTCTTACCGGGAAATGTCTCCTAGTGTTACCGCTGAGCCATGGTAGCTTGCTACTGCTCTGGAACACTTAGGCTGGCCGGCATGTGTCCTTCTTCGTTCCTGTGTCTGTCCCTTCGGGGAAATGTCACGCTTTGAGTACCGGAGTCCTGTTAGCCCGCTACAGCCCGGTTTACCGGAGTCCTGCTAGCCCAGTGCTACAGCCCGGACCCACTTGCTGATGACCGACACGTTCGAAGCTGGGTCATGGATGCCTGTCCCTGTAAGTCTGTGCCACTTTGGGTTTACGACTAGTCATGTCAGCCCGGGCTCTTTATCATATGGATGCTAGCGACACTATCATATACGTGAGCCAAAAGGCGCAAACGGTCCCGGGAAAAAAGGTAAGACGACACCCGTGGGAATACCGTGCGTGAGGCCGCAAAGTGATATGAGGTGTTACCAGCTAGATCGATGTGACATCGAGTCGGGGTCCTGACAGGGATCATCTTATTTACTACCGTCGTTCTAAGTAAACAAGATGCAAAACATGATAAACATCACATGCAATCAAATAATAAACGTGACATGATATGGCCAATATCACATAGCTCCTTTGATCTCCATCTTGGGGCTCCATGATCATCTTGTCACCGGCTTGACACCATGATCTCCATCATCGTGTCTCCATGAAGTTGCTCGCCAACTATTACTTCTACTACTATGGCTAACGCGTTTAGCAATAAAGTAAAGTAATTTACATGGCGTTTCTTGATGACACGCAGGTCATATAAAAGAATAAAGACAACTCCTATGGCTCCTGCCGGTTGTCATACTCATCGACATGCAAGTCGTGAATCCTATTACAATAGCATGAACATCTCATACATCACATATAGATCATTCATCATTCATCACAACTTTGGCCATATCATATCACAAACCACTTGCTGCAAAAACAAGTTAGACGTCCTCTAATTGTTGTTGCAAGTTTTACGTGGCTGAATTAGGGTTCTAGCAAGAATGTTTTCTTACCTACGTTAAAGCCAGAACGTGATTTGTCAACTTCTATTTACCCTTCATAAGGACCCTGTTCATCGATTCCGCTCCAACTAAAGTAGGAGAGACAGACACCCGCCAGCCACCTTATGCAACTAGTGCATGTTAGTCGGTGGAACCGGTCTCACGTAAGCGTACGTGTAAGGTTGGTCCGGGCCGCTTCATCCCACAATACCGCTGAAGCAAGAAAGGACTAGTAACGGCAAGAAAGTTGACAAATCTACGCCCACAACAAATTGTGTTCTACTCGCGCAAGAAGAACTACGCATAGACCTAGCTCTGATACCACTGTTGGGGAACGTTGCAGAAAACAAAAATTTTCCTACTCGTTTCACCAAGATCATCTAGGAGTTCATCTAGCAACGAGTGATTAGATGCATCTACATACCTTTGTAGATCGCGAGCGGAAGCGTTCAAAAGAACGGTGATGATGTAGTCGTACTCGACGTGATCCAAATCACCGATGACCAGCGCCGAACGGACGGCACCTCCGCGTTCAACACACGTACGGAACAGCCACGTCTCCTCCTTCTTGATCCAGCAAGGGAGGGAGGAGAGGTTGAGGGAGATGGCACCAGCAGCAGCACGACGGCGTGGTGTTGATGGAGCTGCAGTACTCCGGCAGAGCTTCGCTAAGCACTATGGAGGTTGAGGAGGTGTTGGGGAGGGAGAAGGAGGCAACCAAAGGCCGAGGCGTTCAGGTATGAAGTCCCTCCTCTCCCCACTATATATAGGGGTGCCAAGGGGGGGTGGCCGGCCCTAGGAGATCCAATCTCCTAGGGGGTGCGGCGGCCTAGGGGGGTTTCCCTCCCCCCCAAGGCACCTAGGAGGTGCCTTACCCTCCTAGGACTCTTCCCCTTCTAAACCCTAGGCGCATGGGCCTATGTGGGGCTGGTGCCCTTGGCCCATTAGGCCAAGGCGCACCCCCTTACAGCCCATGTGGCCCCCCGGGACAGGTGGACCCACCCGGTGGACCCCCGGGACCCTTCCGGTGGTCCCGGTACAATACCGATAACCCCGAAACTTGTCCCGATGCCCGAAACAGGACTTCCCATATATAAATCTTTACCTCTGGACCATTCCGGAACTCCTCGTGACGTCCGGGATCTCATCCGGGACTCCGAACAACATTCGGGTTACTGCATATACATATCCCTATAACCCTAGCGTAACTGAACCTTAAGTGTGTAGACCCTACGGGTTCGGGAGACATGCAGACATGACCGAGACTCTCTTAGTCAATAACCATCAGCGGGATCTGGATACCCATGATGGCTCCCACATGCTCCTCGATGTTGTCATCGGATGAACCACTATGTCGAGGATTCGATCAAACCATGTATGCAATTCCCTTTGTCAATCGGTACGTTACTTGCCCGAGACTCGATCGTCGGTATCCCAATACCTTGTTCAGTCTCGTTACCGGCAAGTCACTTTACTCGTACCGTAATGCATGATCCCGTGTCCAACACCTTGGTCACATTGAGCTCAATATGATGATGCATTACCGAGTGGGCCCAGAGATACCTCTCCGTCATACGGAGTGACAAATCCCAGTCTCGATCCGTGTCAACCCAACAGCTACTTTCGGAGATACCTGTAATGCACCTTTATAGTCACCCAGTTACGTTGTGACGTTTGGTATACCCAAGGCACTCTTATGGTATCCGGGAGTTACACGATCTCATGGTCGAAGGAAGAGATACTTGACACTTGCAAAGCTCTAGCAAAACGAACTACACGATCTTTTATGCTATGCTTAGGATTGGGTCTTGTCCATCACATCATTCTCCTAATGATGTGATCCCGTTATCAACTACATCCAATGTCCATAGTCAGGAAACCATGACTATCTGTTGATCACAACGAGCTGGTCAACTAGAGGCTTACCAGGGACATAGTGTGGTCTAAGTATTCACACGTGTATTACGATTTCCGGATAATACAGTTATAGCATGAATACAAGACAATTATCATGAACAATGAAATATAATAATACTTTTATTATTGCCTCTAGGGCATATTTCCAACACGAGGGTCCCCTCCGCCCATACCGAAACCACCTGGTTGCACAGCAAGTGCCAGTTCGGTTTGTCGGAATGCACCCAACTTTCGGCGGCGCGTGTGGGGACCCGCCCGGGGACAACACGCCAGAGATGAACGAAAACGGACTACGAACGCAAGTTGACTCACGTGCGGGCAGTGTTTTAGGGGTTTTCGGTGCGAAAAATCATAGAAAATCCGTACAGCGTCGGAACGCGACAAATTTTGGCGTGCGCGGCCTGCATGGTCACTGTTGCCCGTGGAAAAAAAATGATCGACTTTGGCGGAGGCGACCGGGAGAAGTACGACCGAGGGTCCCCTCCGCCCATACCGAAACCACCTG
>NC_057798.1:15293825-15295206 GCF_018294505.1 Triticum aestivum
ACGACCGAGGGTCCCCTCCGCCCATGACGAAACCACCTGGTTGCACAGCAAGTGCCAGTTCGGTTTGCCGGAATGCACCCAACTTTCGGCGGCGCGTGTGGGGACCCGCCCAGGGACCGCACACCAGAGATGAACGAAAACAGACTAGGAACGCAAGTTGCGTCACGTGCGGGCAGTGTTTTAGGGGTTTTCGGTGCAAAAAATCATAGAAAATCCGTACAGCGTCGGAACGCGACAAATTTTGGCGTGCACGGCCTGCATGGTCACTGTTGCCCGTGGAAAAAAAATGATCGACTTTGGCGGATGCGACCGGGAGAAGTACGACCGAGGTGTTGGGGAACGTTGCAGAAAATTAAAATTTTTCCTACGGTTTCACCAAGATCCATCTATAAGTTCATCTAAGCAACGAGTCTAGGGAGAGAGTTTGCATCTACATACCACTTGTAGATCGCGTGCGGAAGCTTGCAAGGTGATGATGTAGTCGTACTCGACGTGATCCAAATCACCGATGACCTGCGCCGAACGGACGGCACCTCCGCGTTCAACACACGTACGGAACAGCCACGTCTCCTCCTTCTTGATCCAGCAAGGAAGGGAGGAGGGGTTGAGGGAGATGGCACCAGCAGCAGCACGACGGCGTGGTGTTGGTGGAGCTGCAGTACTCCGGCAGAGCTTCGCTAAGCATTATGGAGTTGGAGGAGGTGTTGGGGAGGGAGAAGGAGGCAACCAAAGGCCAGGGCTCAAGGTATGAAGTCCCTCCTCTCCCCCCACTATATATAGGGGTGCCAAGGGGGGGTGGCCGGCCCTAGGAGATCCAATCTCCTAGGGGGTGCGGCGGCCTAGGGAGGTTTCCCTCCCCCCCAAGGCACCTAGGAGGTGCCTTCCACTAGTAGGACTCCTCCCCCTTGGAAACCCTACGCGCATGGGCCTTGTGGGGCTGGTGCCCTTGGCCCATGTAGGCCAAGGCGCACCCCCTACAGCCCATGTGGCCCCCGGGGATGGGTGGCCCCACCCGGTGGGCCCCCGGGACCCCTCCGGTGGTCCCGGTACAATACCGATAACCCCGAAACTTGTCCCGATGCCCGAAACAGGACTTCCCATATATAAATCTTTACCTCCGGACCATTCCGGAACTCCTCGTGACGTCCGGGATCTCATCCGGGACTCTGAACAACATTCGGGTTACTGCATATACATATCCCTACAACCCTAGCGTGACTGAACCTTAAGTGTGTAGACCCTACGGGTTCGGGAGACATGTAGACATGACCGAGACTCTCTTAGTCAATAACCATCAGCGGGATCTGGATACCCATGATGGCTCCCACATGCTCCTCGATGTTGTCATCGGATGAACCACTATGTCGAGGATTCGATCAAA
>NC_057798.1:15295216-15296084 GCF_018294505.1 Triticum aestivum
CATACTTGCATGTTATGCGTACGTGTAATGTGTAGTGCTATGTGTGGGATCTGACTATCTAGTTGTTTATCTTTAGTAGCCTCTCTTACCGGGAAATGTCTCCTAGTGTTACCGCTGAGCCATGGTAGCTTGCTACTGCTCTGGAACACTTAGGCTGGCCGGCATGTGTCCTTCTTCGTTCCTGTGTCTGTCCCTTCGGGGAAATGTCACGCTTTGAGTACCGGAGTCCTGTTAGCCCGCTACAGCCCGGTTTACCGGAGTCCTGCTAGCCCAGTGCTACAGCCCGGACCCACTTGCTGATGACCGACACGTTCGAAGCTGGGTCATGGATGCCTGTCCCTGTAAGTCTGTGCCACTTTGGGTTTACGACTAGTCATGTCAGCCCGGGCTCCTTATCATATGGATGCTAGCGACACCATCATATACGTGAGCCAAAAGGCGCAAACGGTCCCGGGAAAAGGTAAGACGACACCCGTGGGGATACTGTGCGTGAGGTCGCAAAGTGATATGAGGTGTTACCGGCTAGATCGATGTGACATCGAGTCGGGGTCCTGACACCCGCCCTGGGACCGCACGCCAGAGATGAACGAAAACGGACTACGAACGCAAGTTGCGTCACGTGCGGGCAGTGTTTTAGGGGTTTTTGGTGCGAAAAATCATAGAAAATCCATACAGCGTCGGAACGCGACAAATTTTGGCGTGCGCGGCCTGCATGGTCACTGTTGCCCGTGGAAAAAAAATGATCGACTTTGGCGGATGCGACCGGGAGAAGTCCGACCGAGGGTCCCCTCCGCCCATACCGAAACCACCTGGTTGCACAGCAAGTGCCAGTTCGGTTTGCCGGAACGCACCCAACTTTCGGCGGCGC
>NC_057798.1:15297301-15309744 GCF_018294505.1 Triticum aestivum
GTGCGCGGCCTGCATGGTCACTGTTGCCCGTGGAAAAAAATGATCGACTTTGGCGGATGTGACCGGGAGAAGTACGACCGAGTGTCGCCTCCGCCCATACCGAAACCACCTGGTTGCATAGCAAGTGCCAGTTCGGTTTGTCGGAATGCACCCAACTTTCGGCGCCGCGTGTGGGGACCCGCCCGGGGACCCCACGCCAGAGATGAACGAAAACGGACTACGAACGCAAGTTGCATCACATGCAGGCAGTGTTTTAGGGGTTTTCGGTGCGAAAAATCATAGAAAATCCGTACACCGTCGGAACGCGACAAATTTTGGCGTTCGCGTGACTTTAATATTGCGACATGTATGTTTTTCGTGCAAAGTTCAAAAAATAATAATAATAAAAACATGTATGTTTTTCGTGCAAAGTTTAAAAAAAATATAATAAATGAAAAAATTCTGCAAATAAATAAATACATATTTAATATTGCGACGTGACTTTACCCTACTGCCGCGTCAGTACAACCCGGACAGTTGTACTACCCAGCAGTTAGGTAGAGCCACATCACAGTATTAATTATGACCATGTATGGGTTAACTGACGCCTATATATAAGCTGGTTAGGGCGTCGTTCGGCGGCCGAGGTGGGACTAAACTAGGCAACTTGCCGTCGCCCATAACGAAATAGTAGACAGGCCGTCGCACACATAAAAATTGCCGCGGGCCCGACGCGGCAAAAAATCTGCCAGAGCCGTCGCTATCTGAGGGAATATTCCGGACAATGCGCATGTCGCCCAATCACGTCGCGCATGCAGTTATTTGCGTCGTACGTGCCGACGACGCGCCCGATCTGATCCCGTCGCCCGCCGCCGCCCGCACTGTCGTTCCCCGCCCGACAGCGTCGCGCCGCCGTCAATGCCCGTCGTCACCCCCACTAGTCGACGTCTGCACCCGCCGTCAGCGCCGGTTGTCAATGCCCATCGTCACCTCGCACTAGTCGACGTCACCGTCACCGTCGCCGTCAGCACAGGTCGTCAACGCCCGTCGTCACCCCGCACTAGTGGACGTCACCGTCGCCGTCAGCACCGGTCGTCAACGCCCCGTCGTCGCCTGCTGTAGTAGCCATCTAGCAGGTATTTCTTTTAATATTTTCAATAGAATATATCACATTAGCTGCATGCAACGTCACATGGATATTATTATATGCAGTATGGGCATCGATGGTGTGATTGCATGTTCCGTAGAAAAGTGGGTTAGTCTTGTTAATAAGTTAACACCAAGTCAGCGATTTACGTTTTACGAAACAGAGATGGAGGGCATGTTACGAATACCTTCGGTCAAGATGCGTGATAATTTTCTTGCGCTTATGATTCAAGGTTACAATCCTAGTAGTAAAAAATTCATGGTGCAAGAGGCAGCCGGAAAAAAAGGATTGATTTCACTGAGGCCTGATGATGTGTTCGCTATATTTGGTTTGAAGAATGAAGGAGTTGACGTTTCTAGTTTTTTGAGTATGGACCAAGGCAAAGCAATTAAAAAAATTCCAGCTAGTTTTGTTAACAAGAAGAATGGTAAAATATTGATTGATGATCTTATTGAGAAGATTGTGAGAAATAAAAACGCGGACGATGAATTTGTTCGGATGGCGTTTCTCGTCCTGTTAGGGACTATAATTGCACCAGTGTCTGATGAGTACATTCTGAAGAATTATTATGCACTAGTGCAAGATGTCAGGCAGATAAAAAAGTTCAACTGGAATGCATTCACTTTGCGGTTTTGTTTGTCGGAGATTGGTATGGTCTTGCGACCTGGTCGTGTTAGGGAATGGCCACGTGGCAACCTTGCACTTCTGCAGGTATGATTTGTTTTTTAAATTGACTAGTTGTTTTATATAGTAATATTGTACCATATGCTAAATGGTTCTTTGTTTGTTTTGCAGTATCTATATTGGGAGAAGGTGCAGCCAAGCACCGGTCCACAGTATGATCCTTTAGCGCTGTTGAGCCCCGTGATGAGGAATTGGACAGAAGCGGCAGCGGAGAAAAGAGACAAGTACGACTTTCAATATGGTCGTGGTGTTGGAATGGTAATAGGTTACATACATATTTGTCCATTTAAAGTCTGAAATTTATTATTAATTAAATATGATAGTATGATTCTTTATGTTGTAGATCGATGACACCATTACTGGAGAGTACCGCTTAAACAAAATTAGAATGGAACAGGCTGAAAAGAACAAGAAATCTAGTACGAGAAAGTCTAACATTACTGGAAGGAGAACAGGAGTTAGTACATCTGAGGCTTCAGCTACACAGAACACTATGATGGATCGGATTTTGACTGAGCTGAAGCACATTCGTAAGGATATGCTTCGTATGCCGGAGCTATGCGCACAGGTACAAGTGTTCTGATTTTGCCGTTCACTATGTTTTTTTGATGTGTCACATAACTAATTACAACTAATTTTTAATCACAGAGGGTCATAGAGAAAATGAACAAAACCGTTGTATTCTACAAAGCCGGTGATATTGAAAAAGAAGAAGAGAATGAGTATGGTGAAAATAGTGAAAGTAGAAACTATGATGGAAAACCTCGTAAAGAATTTGTATATAATCCTGACGTGGACAATTTCAGAACACCAGGAAAAAAGAATGTGCAAGAGGATGATGAAGATGATATTAATGATTTTGAAGAGAAGAGACCTTATTATTGCACACCTGAATATTGGGATAGTTTCAAGGGTGATAAAGAAGATCCTATCGAAGTTCCTGAGGTATCTGACGAGAAATCCGTTACATTTTTAGGAATAGATGAAATCGCATCACGTGGATCCGTAGATTGTATTGGAGAAGATGAGGTACAAAAGAAGGGTGTAGGGAAACGGAAGCGGAGGCTATCAAACCATGTAAAGTCTCCTTACATTCCTATTATACCTACAAAGCATGCAAAACGTACAGCAAAAGCAAGTAAGTTTTATCATATTGTTTTCTAGCTGAACCTTGTACTTATCATTGACTTCTTAACATATCACCGTCATGTATTGCAGAACTATTCGAGAAAGAAGTCTTTCAAGATGAATACGATGTGATTAAAACTAGTGTTAAGTTTGTTCGTGCTTATGAGCGTTCAGCAAAACATAGAAAGAAGGAAATATTCAATGATGGCATGCGCGATGGTCTCAGTGCAGAGAGGGCTTGTACAATTCTTGACCATCAATGACTAACTGGTGATGTAAGTTATTGTTGTGCTTTATATTATCTTTCAATGCAAATTGGAATATCTTGTTATACATCATATAAATTATTTTCAGGTTATCAATGCTTATTCGTCGTATCTGTTGGGAGTTGTTGGTGACGATCGTCGTGTAATGCCGACCTATCTGGTCAATTGGTTACTTGAAATTAGATCGGACACCGAGCCAGGGAGAAATGAGAACGAAGTTGTGGCGAAGAAGAATGGACCCGTGAATAGATGCACCGATGAGTATTTCAAAAAAGATAAGGTAATTTCAACTGCCTTAATGTATGCATATATGGGATATAAATAATAATAAGAGGGTATGTGTTGATTGTATCATATTTTCGTTGTGATGCAGCTTTATATTCCTCTTAATAAGGGAAATACCCACTGGGTTTCGGTTGTCATGCATCACCCCAAGGAAGAGTTTCAGGTTCTTGATTCTTTGATGGGACCCGAACTTGACAATGAAATTAGAGAAAAAGTTGAGGAGCTGGTACGACATAAATTTACATGAGCATATTGAAACTATCATTTAGTAACTGAACTATGTTAAATTCTTTCCATGCTATCATCTATATGAATAGAGAAAACAACTTGGATATGACATACGTGATGCGAATGCTAGCGGTGCTGTGAATTATCCGGATGTGTCTAACTGGCCTATCAAAACGTATGAGATGCCACAACAAGAAGACGGGTGAGTAAATACTTTTATATTGTTGTAATATCTTACTTGAAATGCGAACTTATGAACCATTGTTTGTATGGACCAGCAATTCATGTGGATTATTTGTTCTTCGGTGCTTTCAGTATTGCAACGGTGAAAAATGGACAAGCCATTTTTCTCAGGTCTGGTTTTATTTCAAATGCTTATATTAAATTAAATTCATAATGTAATACTATTTAAATTGTACTAATATGAAGTTCTAATAGGGGTCAATTGATAAATCGAGGGACTTAATGATTGCACAGCTTATTTTTGCGGAGGGAAATACGCTCAACGATGTGAAGGACAAAGTTACCGGGCTTGCAAAGAAGAAATAAATGTGGCTAAATTTTTGTACTAGAAAATTTTGTAGGCTCAAAGAATGTTTACATTTATTTCGACTTTGATATCTTGTGTCGAAGATGACACTACTATTTTGAATATTTATTAAGGCGAGAATGCCATTTGGATTATTATGTTGTCGTCAAGCCATTGTCTTTCAATTTGAAATCTTGATATGCATATTCATAGTTCTGTGGTCGTCAAATTGTTTGGATACGTCAGTCTATGTTTTCTTGTACTGCTGAACGTTAATAAAAATGCACATGTATTTATTATGCGTGTAACACCGACCGACATGAGCACAGACGACGTCGCTTATAACACCGACGTTCTTAGTTGTCCATTCTCAAAAAAAATTGCCCGACAAGTGTGCCGGCTAGTCTAAGGTCAGACAGGACCGACGGCACTGTCCAACAGGGCAGCGTCGGATTACGGGTGGCATAGCAGATTAATCAAAGACGTTCGACAGCTCATGCGCCGCCGGGTATATAAGCCGGTCGTCGCGCCCTCCGTCGGGCGAGGTGGGACTAAAAACTTGGCTGCCCGCAGCCGCCTGCCTGCAGCGACGCGCGTGACCACGTGGGCCGGCCAAATAACACTATACGCCCGCGACGTGAAGACGGCCCAAGTAGCAGGCGGCGGGACGACGGCCCAAGTAGCAGCGTTGGGACGACGGCCCAAGTTTCACGCGGGGCGACGGGAAATGTTTAGTCCCACCTCGCCCGACGGAGGGCGCGACGACCGGCTTATATACCCGGCGGCACATGAGCTGTCGAACCAGCTGATTACTTCGTACTGCCGCCAGCAGCCCGACGCTGCCTGTGGGACAGTGCCGCCGGCGCACTTGACAGTATTTTTTTTAAAAAATAATAATAAAACCGACGGGGTTGTAAGCAACGGCGACCGTACAACAAAAAAACAGCAAAGAACAAAATAACAGTAAACAGCGACGGCACTATCAAAACAACAACGAGGGCAGTTCTGTGCAAAATGAGCACATGAATAAACACAAAGTAAAAACTCCTTGTTGCATTACATAGTCTTTCATCAAAACTACTACTTATGTCGGTATATCGTAGCAAATAGTCTGACATCAACAAAGTAAAATAAGTTCATATAACATATTTCAACAATTATTAAAGATCACATATGTAGAACATCAATAACTCTCTCCAATGAAAGGGTGAAGCAATCTTCCATATCAATCCATAGCAATCTTCCATACTCAACAATTCAAACAAAGTTCCTACATAACAGTAAGATATGTGTTAATTCACAATAAACAAATAAATTCAGGTTGAACAATAAGATTTACAATAACATAAGAAAATCGTACTTAGGATTTTGAGGGCACGTGGACTTATAATGACCCGTAAGACCGCACTGTCCACATTGACGTTTGCTTTTCTCATCAAAAGCTTTAGGTCGCCCGTTTTTAGTGAAATCAGGACCATACTTACCGCGGCCTTTAACATTCTGTTTTGGTGCGCCTTTGGTGTTAACTTTAGCGGGATCACGAACAAGACCATGATCTTGATTAGGCCCAAATGCATCGTCGTTCACAAACTGTACCCCCGCACCAGGCTCATCCTCCTCAGTGTAATCATTATCTATTATGTCCCTCAGAGCCGCCTTCAACTTGTCGAATAAAAATGGTTTATGACATGCTTTATGAGTTGCTTCAGCAGATAAGATGGTCAACTCACTGTACCTAGCTCTGTCGCCTGCACCTGCCCATCCCCACGCAAACAGATCGCTAGTGCGCTTCACGGGAAGTCCACCCCTTGCAACTTGGCTCAACCTCCGCAGCACTAAACACTTAGGTATCTCACGTAAGCGTAGCTGAATCAGAACATGAAGAATATGTTTGCAAGGAAGTCCTTTGCGATACATGCTTCTACAACTGCACCTCATAGTTTCTTCGGAGTTACCTGGGGTGTGCTCCATAGTGAATCTGATATCCCTATTTTCCTTCCATGTCAGTATGAATCTGTGAGTGTCTGCTCCTCTCAGTCTCTCAAGGACCTCAAGCTCCCGTGCCTTCTTCATATCTTCCTGCAAGATATAAAAGTTTGCCGCAGTGAACTCACGGGCAGCTGATTTCTCAATATCTTTACACTCGTCCAATACTGGTACTGGAATTGTCTGTGAGTTTGTGTAATCGTCATGCGCCTCGTTCTCACCAAGACGAACTATGCAGTTCTCATAGTGCACAATCATATCAACAATAGTCATACCGGAGTCTAGATGCAAGTGAAGGCATGAATTCAGACTCTCACTTCACTGGTTACTTCGCATGCCTAAGAAAAACCCACCTGACAAATATGATGCAGCCCAAAGCCTTTTCTTCTTGTACATCCGACGTAACCATGTTTTTGTTTTCTCCGACTGCCATTTGGCGCAAAACGCTGCCCATCTCTCCTCAAATACCTTCTTTGAAGTGGCATAATAAAGTAGAGACCTGAACTCCTTTAGAGACTTATGATGAAGGTGTTTCTGCATGTTCTTCTCAATATGCCACGAGCAAAGACGATGCCAAACCTCCGAAAGTACCTTTCTTATGGCCTTAATCATAGCTGCATCTCCATCAGTAATTACTGACCTGGGCCTCTTCTGACAATGAGCCCTCAAAAATATCTGAAGCAGCCAGACATATCTATCCTCCGTCTCATCAGACACAAGAGCACAACCGAATACCGTGGTGCAACGGTGGTTGTTCAGACCGACAAAAGGTATAAATGGCATGCCATACCTATTCATCCTGTATGTGTTGTCGAAGACAGTCACATCACCGTAGTCAACATAGTCTCGACGTGATTGAGAAGCATACCAGAATATGTTTTTCAGCCTTCCTTCCTCATCGACGGTGTGCTCAAAGAAGAAATCTGGATCTCTCTCTTTTCTGGTCAACATGATCCCAATGGCAGTGTCTGCATCACCTTGTGCAAGCAACTTCATTTTTTCTCTATAACACATGTTATAAAGCTTCTTCCTCCCAAAACCAGCCTTTGCATATGACCCATACCTACTGACGAGATTATCATAAATCATATGTTTCCTGATTCCAGCACCTGCCATGGTTAAGATCTCAGCTTTCTGATATTCTTTTATCTGATTATGAGACCGAAGAAACGTGACTTCATCCGGTCTAGCTAGAACGTGACTGTGATCATCATTGAAACTGCTGACATACCAAACGTCACGCTCTTTATCAAGTTTCAAAGTTATATGCGCATCGCAGAAGCAACGAGTCTCCCCTCTCAGTCTGCGGGTCCTGCCTTCCATTGTACGAAGTTTTGCCAGTCGTTTCCCAGCTCTCGCACACCGATACTTTCTCAAGCGCTTAGTTCCCTCAGGACCTTTCGAATATTTCAGTGAGTCCTTTCTTACGCTGAAACCACGCTCGTAAGCATACTGGTTATAGAAAATGTGAGCCTCTCCTAGTGACTTGAACGTCTTCCTCATGACCTTCCAATGCATGTCCAATGATTCTTGCTGATATTCATCAAATCCGATGTCAAAATTAAACAGATCATCACCAACATACTCATCGTTCCCACTTGTACCATCTACATCTCCCTGTAAATTAATGCATTAAACCATTTATGTCAGTCAGTTATTATTTTAATATGTAATAATGTAGTTCTGTAAGTTTGAAAACTTACTTTGCTGGAGCTGTCATCATGAGATGGATCATTGTGCGATTTGTCACTTTCATCGTCCACAATATTCCTCAGGAAGTCCCCGTCCTCGTTCATCTGCGCGCGTTGCAAAAGAAACATGTAAGCGCTAATATGGTTATTATGTCATTTCTTCTCTAATTTTATTTATGACATACCCGGAGTGCACTTTGGGCAAATGAATCATCTATATCCATATCATCATCATCATCGCCATGTCGCTGCATGATGCAAAAAATTATGAAAATTTCCGTGCGGTCTACCATATTTATTGTTTTTATCAATCTTGATCACACTTACATTGCCACTATAAGATTCATCCAAACTCATGTAGTTCTCCTCAGCAGGTTCATTCATATTCAGTGACGAGGTTTCGTTGTACTCGTCGTAATCATTGCCATCATAATCGCCCTCCTCCTCTAACTATACATAGTTTAAAAAAATTATACGATCAATCAAACACCGTGTAACATCATCCCTAAAACAATTATTTCATCAAGCACAATGTTGTCTCTAACCAACCTCTTGCACGGCGGCCAGGATTTCAGCCGGATCCATTTCTTGCAATGACGGCCTGACGTTGCTGGCCGGCGGAGGCAGGTGTCGACGGCGTGAGGACGACGGCTGGTCGTAGCAGGCGTACTGCGCGGAGGAAGGCGGCGACGTAGATCGTGGGTGGGCGGCCATCTGGGCGACGGGAATGGAACGCGGCGGCAGCGGCAACGGAGCCTGGGCAGGCGCGGCGGTAGTGGTAACGGCGCCGGGGCACGCGCGGCGGCCTCTTTGGGCGGCGACCCGGGCGGCGGCGAGTTAACGCAGACGGGGGCCGACGTGGAGACGGCGTGGATGCGTTAGGGTTCAGGTTTTTTTTTCCTCGAACAAGTGTCGACGCCAAAGTCGAGACGTGCGGGCGTACGACGGCGACGTACGGCGACGGGTGCGGGTACGCGGGCGGGCGTGCGTACAGCGATGGGTGCGGCATACGCGGGCGGGCGTACGTACAGCGACGGGTGCGGCATACGCGGGCGGGCGTATGCCGTCGCGCGCGGACGTACGGCGTCGGGTGGGTATTCCTATACCTAATGTGAAATTACCATACTATCCACTATGCGTTTTAGGGGGGGGGGGGTTGTACCGAAGCACTCCCCTATTAATTAATACTCACGGATGATCTATTAGTGGATGTGCTTTGACGGTTGCATTGGATACATGTTTGTTGATCCACTAATAGACGGACAGTACTCCTGATCAAGCTAAAGTGGTCAAGGGCTCACCAGACTATATCGGAGTCAATCAATACAGAACTAACTTAGCAAAGGGGCAGAAATTGATGCAGCGGGTTATGTGAGTTTCCTGTCTTAAGCTGCAGGTTTTACATCAATATTTATATTGCGCTCCATCCTTAATTTATAGCCAAAACTTTGCAGTTGAGCGAAATGGCAAACCGATTGGACCAAGGGTATGAACCTCTTAGCTGAAACCTTTCTCAACTTTACTTTCTCCGAGCATAAGTTCAAAATTAACATGATAAATCCTTTTCGGTTCGTGAATTCTTACAGGCGAAATCTAAATGGCTTTATATCGTCCTGAGGGTAATGTACTGATGTGTGCACTACATCAGTCAGAAGTATGGAAACCCAGCGATTGTCATAACTGAAAACGGTACTGGAGCTCCATATCTCTTTGTTCTGTCTCATGCCTCTGAATCATCTTGTCATGCGTATATACTAATGCCGTTGTCATGTTGCCAGGAATGGAACAAGCAGGGAACCATAGCTCAATGGAGGAGGTGAGGCGATTGGCGTGACATGCGACCAGATGGCCCTCCAACTTGGCCAAGCTGATACAGTGGCAGGTTACTGGGCCTCGGAGGGAAGCTGTCAGAGGCCGCCAGTCCTCGCTGCTGAGGTTGAACACCAGTATGTCGCGTGCTTGCACCTCCTTGAACTTGGCACTGGCATAAAGGGCCAGAAAGTAGGCGACCCCATTGATTACAGCGACGCCGTCGCTGTTGGGCACCATCTTTAACGAAGCGCTCCCCGTATCCCACCAGCCACTGTCACTGAGGCCAAGGGTGAGGATCTTGCAGATTTCCGGCTCGTGGTACCTACCCGAAGTGTTCTGGCAGAGTCTGACAAAGCGCTCCCTATATCTATATGTTCTGGCTAATCTTGATCTAATCCAGGTCATCTATGGAATGGAACTGAAAATCCGGAGTCATTTGAAATAACAGTTGAGGAACAAAAGAAGATACTACTTGTCAGGTCAGTTAGCCTCAACTCTCTGGAGTTCCCTTTTTCCTTTTTCCTGTTGTTAAAACTGATGTTGAGTATTTTATGGCTTTTTCTTGGTCAGTTTTGTATTTGTTCAGTAAAGGATGAATCACATATCTAGAGATAATGTTGTGGAGCAACTTCTACTTTGCCGGGCATGTTACGGAAACATTTTGCTTAGTTGAATTTAAAATTTCCATCTGAATTAGTTGTACAATTGAGTTTCCAACTTGACTTTGCTTATCTGAAGCCCTGTTATGCACTCCATAATTAATGGGTGTACTTTCTAGAGGGACAATGGTCCTTTTTTTTGGCAAATGGCATTTCTTGTGAAGTTTCGTCCAATCATCACACATGTTCTGGTTGACGTGCTCATATATTTGCAGAAATTTGAACATGTATACATTTATTTCATTTTTTAAGTGAACAATATTTCTTTCCATTTGCATCAAGTGTTAGTGCCAGGCCGCATGACCTCCATTTCCATCAAGTGTTAGTCCGAGGCCGCATGACCTCAATTTGAGAAAGAGGTACACCATCTATGCAGCATTGCATTGTCGTAACCTCTTTCTACTGAGTGTAATGTGAATCTGTGATGGATGCGCAAAGATGATAATGGCCTACCATTTATAAAGATAAAGGATAATTATTGCCATGAAGTATATGTAACGAATAGGAATGATTCCATAATAATGATGCGTTTCACCTACAGTTTTACTACCCATTCAGTGCTGGAATTTATGCACTTAAAACCAACGTTCCTCTCCTCTCCCCAACTGTCCACCTTACTCTGTAATTTTGTATATAAAAAAACTCAAACGAAATTTGGTCCAACGGAAACATAGCCCTGAATGCCAACGGAGCAACTTACACTTCATTACGGTAACTTTTAACCAACAAAGCACACCTACAATAGACAATATGCAACAAAATTCACAATAATTATCTACTTCCAAAAGATTACAGAATTCAAGGGAGAAAATTTATAGCAAATTTAAAATATATAATCGTACCTATGACCGAGATCACTTAATACAAGAAGTTTCAATGGAGAATGTAACCACTGACTACAACAAGCAAGAAAGACCAAAGGATATTATAAATAGAGAGGAGGTAAGGTACTAACGTACCACTACTTAATTCCACTATTTAGAAACAGAAGGGTCAATGAATTTATAACGAAGTCCAAAAAACATACAGCTGTTCCTGTCATACTTAAGGCTTAAGACTTGAAGATGCCTCCCTGAAAAGTCCAAAAAAGCCATCTTTAAAAAGGTTTTAATCACCAAGCTAACACAGAAAAAGAAAACCAGAGTTAAGACGACAAGGGGCTCACAATGGGCCTCAAATAAGGAAATTCTATTATGTGGCCCATACCAGCACAACAATTATTTAAAAATAAAACAAACTACATGTTTTTTTTTATAAAAACATTGCAAACCTATTTCATACCAAATTCTAAATAGACGGGCGCGGCAACGCGCGCCATTCATGATCTAGTCTACGTACTAAAGGGTCATACAACCTTCACTGCCGTACGTAGTAGTAGTAGTAGTAGTAGTAGTTCGCCAGACCACGCCTCCTACCGCATCGATCACTATCATCGAACGTGGTGGGAATCCCTTCTCCTCGTGCAAATTAAAAGCGGTCATCAACAATTTGCTTGTTAGTTACTCCTTCCATCCAAGAATAAGTATATATCTAGGTTTTGTCTTAATCTGAAGTTTCAAAATTTGACCAATCTTATAGGCAAAAGTAGCAGTATTTATGCCACTAAAATAGTATCACTTGATCCGTTTCGAAATGTACTTTCATGATATACCAATTTGATGCTATACACTCCCTCCGTTCCATAATGTAGTGCGTGTAGGTTTTTTGAAAATTCAAGTTTTGCAAATTTTGACCGAGTTTATAGAGAAAACTATTTTTATATAGTATTAACTATATAAAATATGAAAGTACATCTTATGATGAATCTAATGATATATGTTTTGCATTCTAGATGTAGATATTTTTCTCGACGGATTTGATCAAAGTTTGTGAGGTTTGAGTTTAAAAAAAGTCAATATGCATTACATTATGAAATGGAGGGAGTATGATACTATTCTTTTCTATAAAACTGGTCAAAATTTTGAAATTTTAACTTAGAATAAAAGCTAGATGTACACTTATTTAGGGATGAAGGGACTAGAACGTACCTCTCATCCAACTAGCCCTTGT